>NW_027365445.1:0-113277 GCF_046119375.1 Phyllobates terribilis
CAGTAGCTTCAAACATTTCTGGACGTTTTTCAATGGCAAAAATCAATGAATATTGTAAATGCACAAACAGTAATATCTCCACATTGCAAGGTGCAATTCTGAATTTTTTTGCTTTTTCCTGTTAATCCTAGCATGATAAAGAAGATTCAAAGAGAGTGAGATGCCAGCTCCTTTCATTCAGTCAGTAGCTTCAAACATTTCTGGTATATGAATAACATGATGTTTTTCAATGGCAAAAATCAATGAATATTGTAAATGCACAAACAGTAATATCTCCACATTGCAAGGTGCAATTCTGAAATTTTTTGCTTTTTCCTGCTAAACCTAGCATGATAAAGAAGATTCAAAGAGAGTGAGATGCCAGCTCCTTTCATTCAGTCAGTAGCTTCAAACATTTCTGGACGTTTTTCAATGGCAAAAATCAATGAATATTGTAAATGCACAAACAGTAATATCTCCACATTGCAAGGTGCAATTCTGAAATTTTTTGCTTTTTCCTGCTAATCCTAGCATGATAAAGAAGATTCAAAGAGAGTGAGATGCCAGCTCCTTTCATTCAGTCAGTAGCTTCAAACATTTCTGGACGTTTTTCAATGGCAAAAATCAATGAATATTGTAAATGCAAAAACAGTAATATCTCCACATTGCAAGGTGCAATTCTGAAATTTTTTGCTTTTTCCTGCTAATCCTAGCAGGATAAAGAAGATTCAAAGAGAGTGAGATGCCAGCTCCTTTCATTCAGTCAGTAGCTTCAAACATTTCTGGTATATGAAAAACATGTTTTTCAATGGCAAAAATCAATGAATATTGTAAATGCACAAACAGTAATATCTCCACATTGCAAGGTGCAATTCTGAAATTTTTTGCTTTTTCCTGCTAATCCTAGCATGATAAAGAAGATTCAAAGAGAGTGAGATGCCAGCTCCTTTCATTCAGTCAGTAGCTTCAAACATTTCTGGTATATGAAAAACATGTTTTTCAATGGCAAAAATCAATGAATATTGTAAATGCACAAACAGTAATATCTCCACATTGCAAGGTGCAATTCTGAAATTTTTTGCTTTTTCCTGCTAATCCTAGCATGATAAAGAAGATTCAAAGAGAGTGAGATGCCAGCTCCTTTCATTCAGTCAGTAGCTTCAAACATTTCTGGACGTTTTTCAATGGCAAAAATCAATGAATATTGTAAATGCACAAACAGTAATATCTCCACATTGCAAGGTGCAATTCTGAAATTTTTTGCTTTTTCCTGTTAATCCTAGCATGATAAAGAAGATTCAAAGAGAGTGAGATGCCAGCTCCTTTCATTCAGTCAGTAGCTTCAAACATTTCTGGTATATGAATAACATGATGTTTTTCAATGGCAAAAATCAATGAATATTGTAAATGCACAAACAGTAATATCTCCACATTGCAAGGTGCAATTCTGAAATTTTTTGCTTTTTCCTGCTAAACCTAGCATGATAAAGAAGATTCAAAGAGAGTGAGATGCCAGCTCCTTTCATTCAGTCAGTAGCTTCAAACATTTCTGGACGTTTTTCAATGGCAAAAATCAATGAATATTGTAAATGCACAAACAGTAATATCTCCACATTGCAAGGTGCAATTCTGAAATTTTTTGCTTTTTCCTGCTAATCCTAGCATGATAAAGAAGATTCAAAGAGAGTGAGATGCCAGCTCCTTTCATTCAGTCAGTAGCTTCAAACATTTCTGGACGTTTTTCAATGGCAAAAATCAATGAATATTGTAAATGCAAAAACAGTAATATCTCCACATTGCAAGGTGCAATTCTGAAATTTTTTGCTTTTTCCTGCTAATCCTAGCAGGATAAAGAAGATTCAAAGAGAGTGAGATGCCAGCTCCTTTCATTCAGTCAGTAGCTTCAAACATTTCTGGTATATGAAAAACATGTTTTTCAATGGCAAAAATCAATGAATATTGTAAATGCACAAACAGTAATATCTCCACATTGCAAGGTGCAATTCTGAAATTTTTTGCTTTTTCCTGCTAATCCTAGCATGATAAAGAAGATTCAAAGAGAGTGAGATGCCAGCTCCTTTCATTCAGTCAGTAGCTTCAAACATTTCTGGACGTTTTTCAATGGCAAAAATCAATGAATATTGTAAATGCACAAACAGTAATATCTCCACATTGCAAGGTGCAATTCTGAAATTTTTTGCTTTTTCCTGTTAATCCTAGCATGATAAAGAAGATTCAAAGAGAGTGAGATGCCAGCTCCTTTCATTCAGTCAGTAGCTTCAAACATTTCTGGTATATGAAAAACATGTTTTTCAATGGCAAAAATCAATGAATATTGTAAATGCACAAACAGTAATATCTCCACATTGCAAGGTGCAATTCTGAAATTTTTTGCTTTTTCCTGCTAATCCTAGCATGATAAAGAAGATTCAAAGAGAGTGAGATGCCAGCTCCTTTCATTCAGTCAGTAGCTTCAAACATTTCTGGTATATGAAAAACATGTTTTTCAATGGCAAAAATCAATGAATATTGTAAATGCACAAACAGTAATATCTCCACATTGCAAGGTGCAATTCTGAAATTTTTTGCTTTTTCCTGCTAATCCTAGCATGATAAAGAAGATTCAAAGAGAGTGAGATGCCAGCTCCTTTCATTCAGTCAGTAGCTTCAAACATTTCTGGTATATGAAAAACATGTTTTTCAATGGCAAAAATCAATGAATATTGTAAATGCACAAACAGTAATATCTCCACATTGCAAGGTGCAATTCTGAATTTTTTTGCTTTTTCCTGCTAATCCTAGCATGATAAAGAAGATTCAAAGAGAGTGAGATGCCAGCTCCTTTCATTCAGTCAGTAGCTTCAAACATTTCTGGACGTTTTTCAATGGCAAAAATCAATGAATATTGTAAATGCACAAACAGTAATATCTCCACATTGCAAGGTGCAATTCTGAAATTTTTTGCTTTTTCCTGTTAATCCTAGCATGATAAAGAAGATTCAAAGAGAGTGAGATGCCAGCTCCTTTCATTCAGTCAGTAGCTTCAAACATTTCTGGTATATGAATAACATGATGTTTTTCAATGGCAAAAATCAATGAATATTGTAAATGCACAAACAGTAATATCTCCACATTGCAAGGTGCAATTCTGAAATTTTTTGCTTTTTCCTGCTAAACCTAGCATGATAAAGAAGATTCAAAGAGAGTGAGATGCCAGCTCCTTTCATTCAGTCAGTAGCTTCAAACATTTCTGAACGTTTTTCAATGGCAAAAATCAATGAATATTGTAAATGCACAAACAGTAATATGTCCACATTGCAAGGTGCAATTCTGAAATTTTTTGCTTTTTCCTGTTAATCCTAGCATGATAAAGAAGATTCAAAGAGAGTGAGATGCCAGCTCCTTTCATTCAGTCAGTAGCTTCAAACATTTCTGGTATATGAAAAACATGTTTTTCAATGGCAAAAATCAATGAATATTGTAAATGCACAAACAGTAATATCTCCACATTGCAAGGTGCAATTCTGAAATTTTTTGCTTTTTCCTGCTAATCCTAGCATGATAAAGAAGATTCAAAGAGAGTGAGATGCCAGCTCCTTTCATTCAGTCAGTAGCTTCAAACATTTCTGGTATATGAAAAACATGTTTTTCAATTGCAAAAATCAATGAATATTGTAAATGCACAAACAGTAATATCTCCACATTGCAAGGTGCAATTCTGAAATTTTTTGCTTTTTCCTGCTAATCCTAGCATGATAAAGAAGATTCAAAGAGAGTGAGATGCCAGCTCCTTTCATTCAGTCAGTAGCTTCAAACATTTCTGGTATATGAAAAACATGTTTTTCAATGGCAAAAATCAATGAATATTGTAAATGCACAAACAGTAATATCTCCACATTGCAAGGTGCAATTCTGAAATTTTTTGCTTTTTCCTGCTAATCCTAGCATGATAAAGAAGATTCAAAGAGAGTGAGATGCCAGCTCCTTTCATTCAGTCAGTAGCTTCAAACATTTCTGGACGTTTTTCAATGGCAAAAATCAATGAATATTGTAAATGCACAAACAGTAATATCTCCACATTGCAAGGTGCAATTCTGAAATTTTTTGCTTTTTCCTGTTAATCCTAGCATGATAAAGAAGATTCAAAGAGAGTGAGATGCCAGCTCCTTTCATTCAGTCAGTAGCTTCAAACATTTCTGGTATATGAATAACATGATGTTTTTCAATGGCAAAAATCAATGAATATTGTAAATGCACAAACAGTAATATCTCCACATTGCAAGGTGCAATTCTGAAATTTTTTGCTTTTTCCTGCTAAACCTAGCATGATAAAGAAGATTCAAAGAGAGTGAGATGCCAGCTCCTTTCATTCAGTCAGTAGCTTCAAACATTTCTGGACGTTTTTCAATGGCAAAAATCAATGAATATTGTAAATGCACAAACAGTAATATCTCCACATTGCAAGGTGCAATTCTGAAATTTTTTGCTTTTTCCTGCTAATCCTAGCATGATAAAGAAGATTCAAAGAGAGTGAGATGCCAGCTCCTTTCATTCAGTCAGTAGCTTCAAACATTTCTGGACGTTTTTCAATGGCAAAAATCAATGAATATTGTAAATGCACAAACAGTAATATCTCCACATTGCAAGGTGCAATTCTGAAATTTTTTGCTTTTTCCTGCTAATCCTAGCAGGATAAAGAAGATTCAAAGAGAGTGAGATGCCAGCTCCTTTCATTCAGTCTGTAGCTTCAAACATTTCTGGTATATGAAAAACATGTTTTTCAATGGCAAAAATCAATGAATATTGTAAATGCACAAACAGTAATATCTCCACATTGCAAGGTGCAATTCTGAAATTTTTTGCTTTTTCCTGCTAATCCTAGCATGATAAAGAAGATTCAAAGAGAGTGAGATGCCAGCTCCTTTCATTCAGTCAGTAGCTTCAAACATTTCTGGTATATGAAAAACATGTTTTTCAATGGCAAAAATCAATGAATATTGTAAATGCACAAACAGTAATATCTCCACATTGCAAGGTGCAATTCTGAAATTTTTTGCTTTTTCCTGCTAATCCTAGCATGATAAAGAAGATTCAAAGAGAGTGAGATGCCAGCTCCTTTCATTCAGTCAGTAGCTTCAAACATTTCTGGACGTTTTTCAATGGCAAAAATCAATGAATATTGTAAATGCACAAACAGTAATATCTCCACATTGCAAGGTGCAATTCTGAATTTTTTTGCTTTTTCCTGTTAATCCTAGCATGATAAAGAAGATTCAAAGAGAGTGAGATGCCAGCTCCTTTCATTCAGTCAGTAGCTTCAAACATTTCTGGTATATGAATAACATGATGTTTTTCAATGGCAAAAATCAATGAATATTGTAAATGCACAAACAGTAATATCTCCACATTGCAAGGTGCAATTCTGAAATTTTTTGCTTTTTCCTGCTAAACCTAGCATGATAAAGAAGATTCAAAGAGAGTGAGATGCCAGCTCCTTTCATTCAGTCAGTAGCTTCAAACATTTCTGGACGTTTTTCAATGGCAAAAATCAATGAATATTGTAAATGCACAAACAGTAATATCTCCACATTGCAAGGTGCAATTCTGAAATTTTTTGCTTTTTCCTGCTAATCCTAGCATGATAAAGAAGATTCAAAGAGAGTGAGATGCCAGCTCCTTTCATTCAGTCAGTAGCTTCAAACATTTCTGGACGTTTTTCAATGGCAAAAATCAATGAATATTGTAAATGCAAAAACAGTAATATCTCCACATTGCAAGGTGCAATTCTGAAATTTTTTGCTTTTTCCTGCTAATCCTAGCAGGATAAAGAAGATTCAAAGAGAGTGAGATGCCAGCTCCTTTCATTCAGTCAGTAGCTTCAAACATTTCTGGTATATGAAAAACATGTTTTTCAATGGCAAAAATCAATGAATATTGTAAATGCACAAACAGTAATATCTCCACATTGCAAGGTGCAATTCTGAAATTTTTTGCTTTTTCCTGCTAATCCTAGCATGATAAAGAAGATTCAAAGAGAGTGAGATGCCAGCTCCTTTCATTCAGTCAGTAGCTTCAAACATTTCTGGTATATGAAAAACATGTTTTTCAATGGCAAAAATCAATGAATATTGTAAATGCACAAACAGTAATATCTCCACATTGCAAGGTGCAATTCTGAAATTTTTTGCTTTTTCCTGCTAATCCTAGCATGATAAAGAAGATTCAAAGAGAGTGAGATGCCAGCTCCTTTCATTCAGTCAGTAGCTTCAAACATTTCTGGACGTTTTTCAATGGCAAAAATCAATGAATATTGTAAATGCACAAACAGTAATATCTCCACATTGCAAGGTGCAATTCTGAAATTTTTTGCTTTTTCCTGTTAATCCTAGCATGATAAAGAAGATTCAAAGAGAGTGAGATGCCAGCTCCTTTCATTCAGTCAGTAGCTTCAAACATTTCTGGTATATGAATAACATGATGTTTTTCAATGGCAAAAATCAATGAATATTGTAAATGCACAAACAGTAATATCTCCACATTGCAAGGTGCAATTCTGAAATTTTTTGCTTTTTCCTGCTAAACCTAGCATGATAAAGAAGATTCAAAGAGAGTGAGATGCCAGCTCCTTTCATTCAGTCAGTAGCTTCAAACATTTCTGGACGTTTTTCAATGGCAAAAATCAATGAATATTGTAAATGCACAAACAGTAATATCTCCACATTGCAAGGTGCAATTCTGAAATTTTTTGCTTTTTCCTGCTAATCCTAGCATGATAAAGAAGATTCAAAGAGAGTGAGATGCCAGCTCCTTTCATTCAGTCAGTAGCTTCAAACATTTCTGGACGTTTTTCAATGGCAAAAATCAATGAATATTGTAAATGCACAAACAGTAATATCTCCACATTGCAAGGTGCAATTCTGAAATTTTTTGCTTTTTCCTGCTAATCCTAGCATGATAAAGAAGATTCAAAGAGAGTGAGATGCCAGCTCCTTTCATTCAGTCAGTAGCTTCAAACATTTCTGGACGTTTTTCAATGGCAAAAATCAATGAATATTGTAAATGCACAAACAGTAATATCTCCACATTGCAAGGTGCAATTCTGAAATTTTTTGCTTTTTCCTGTTAATCCTAGCATGATAAAGAAGATTCAAAGAGAGTGAGATGCCAGCTCCTTTCATTCAGTCAGTAGCTTCAAACATTTCTGGTATATGAAAAACATGTTTTTCAATGGCAAAAATCAATGAATATTGTAAATGCACAAACAGTAATATCTCCACATTGCAAGGTGCAATTCTGAAATTTTTTCCTTTTTCCTGCTAATCCTAGCATGATAAAGAAGATTCAAAGAGAGTGAGATGCCAGCTCCTTTCATTCAGTCAGTAGCTTCAAACATTTCTGGACGTTTTTCAATGGCAAAAATCAATGAATATTGTAAATGCACAAACAGTAATATCTCCACATTGCAAGGTGCAATTCTGAAATTTTTTGCTTTTTCCTGTTAATCCTAGCATAATAAAGAAGATTCAAAGAGAGTGAGATGCCAGCTCCTTTCATTCAGTCAGTAGCTTCAAACATTTCTGGTATATGAAAAACATGTTTTTCAATGGCAAAAATCAATGAATATTGTAAATGCACAAACAGTAATATCTCCACATTGCAAGGTGCAATTCTGAAATTTTTTGCTTTTTCCTGCTAATCCTAGCATGATAAAGAAGATTCAAAGAGAGTGAGATGCCAGCTCCTTTCATTCAGTCAGTAGCTTCAAACATTTCTGGTATATGAAAAACATGTTTTTCAATGGCAAAAATCAATGAATATTGTAAATGCACAAACAGTAATATCTCCACATTGCAAGGTGCAATTCTGAAATTTTTTGCTTTTTCCTGCTAATCCTAGCATGATAAAGAAGATTCAAAGAGAGTGAGATGCCAGCTCCTTTCATTCAGTCAGTAGCTTCAAACATTTCTGGTATATGAAAAACATGTTTTTCAATGGCAAAAATCAATGAATATTGTAAATGCACAAACAGTAATATCTCCACATTGCAAGGTGCAATTCTGAAATTTTTTGCTTTTTCCTGCTAATCCTAGCATGATAAAGAAGATTCAAAGAGAGTGAGATGCCAGCTCCTTTCATTCAGTCAGTAGCTTCAAACATTTCTGGTATATGAAAAACGTTTTTCAATGGCAAAAATCAATGAATATTGTAAATGCACAAACAGTAATATCTCCACATTGCAAGGTGCAATTCTGAAATTTTTTGCTTTTTCCTGCTAAGCCTAGCACGATAAAGAAGATTCAAAGAGAGTGAGATGCCAGCTCCTTTCATTCAGTCAGTAGCTTCAAACATTTCTGGACGTTTTTCAAAGGCAAAAATCAATGAATATTGTAAATGCACAAACAGTAATATCTCCACATTGCAAGGTGCAATTCTGAAATTTTTTGCTTTTTCCTGTTAATCCTAGCATGATAAAGAAGATTCAAAGAGAGTGAGATGCCAGCTCCTTTCATTCAGTCAGTAGCTTCAAACATTTCTGGTATATGAATAACATGATGTTTTTCAATGGCAAAAATCAATGAATATTGTAAATGCACAAACAGTAATATCTCCACATTGCAAGGTGCAATTCTGAAATTTTTTGCTTTTTCCTGCTAATCCTAGCATGATAAAGAAGATTCAAAGAGAGTGAGATGCCAGCTCCTTTCATTCAGTCAGTAGCTTCAAACATTTCTGGACGTTTTTCAATGGCAAAAATCAATGAATATTGTAAATGCACAAACAGTAATATCTCCACATTGCAAGGTGCAATTCTGAAATTTTTTGCTTTTTCCTGCTAATCCTAGCATGATAAAGAAGATTCAAAGAGAGTGAGATGCCAGCTCCTTTCATTCAGTCAGTAGCTTCAAACATTTCTGGACGTTTTTCAATGGCAAAAATCAATGAATATTGTAAATGCACAAACAGTAATATCTCCACATTGCAAGGTGCAATTCTGAAATTTTTTGCTTTTTCCTGCTAATCCTAGCAGGATAAAGAAGATTCAAAGAGAGTGAGATGCCAGCTCCTTTCATTCAGTCAGTAGCTTCAAACATTTCTGGTATATGAAAAACATGTTTTTCAATGGCAAAAATCAATGAATATTGTAAATGCACAAACAGTAATATCTCCACATTGCAAGGTGCAATTCTGAAATTTTTTGCTTTTTCCTGCTAATCCTAGCATGATAAAGAAGATTCAAAGAGAGTGAGATGCCAGCTCCTTTCATTCAGTCAGTAGCTTCAAACATTTCTGGTATATGAAAAACATGTTTTTCAATGGCAAAAATCAATGAATATTGTAAATGCACAAACAGTAATATCTCCACATTGCAAGGTGCAATTCTGAAATTTTTTGCTTTTTCCTGCTAATCCTAGCATGATAAAGAAGATTCAAAGAGAGTGAGATGCCAGCTCCTTTCATTCAGTCAGTAGCTTCAAACATTTCTGGACGTTTTTCAATGGCAAAAATCAATGAATATTGTAAATGCACAAACAGTAATATCTCCACATTGCAAGGTGCAATTCTGAAATTTTTTGCTTTTTCCTTTTAATCCTAGCATGATAAAGAAGATTCAAAGAGATTGAGATGCCAGCTCCTTTCATTCAGTCAGTAGCTTCAAACATTTCTGGTATATGAAAAACATGTTTTTCAATGGCAAAAATCAATGAATATTGTAAATGCACAAACAGTAATATCTCCACATTGCAAGGTGCAATTCTGAAATTTTTTGCTTTTTCCTGCTAATCCTAGCATGATAAAGAAGATTCAAAGAGAGTGAGATGCCAGCTCCTTTCATTCAGTCAGTAGCTTCAAACATTTCTGGTATATGAAAAACATGTTTTTCAATGGCAAAAATCAATGAATATTGTAAATGCACAAACAGTAATATTTCCACATTGCAAGGTGCAATTCTGAAATTTTTGCTTTTTCCTGCTAATCCTAGCATGATAAAGAAGATTCAAAGAGAGTGAGATGCCAGCTCCTTTCATTGTCAGTAGCTTCAAACATTTCTGGACGTTTTTCAATGGCAAAAATCAATGAATATTGTAAATGCACAAAAAGTAATATCTCCACATTGCAAGGTGCAATTCTGAAATTTTTTGCTTTTTCCTGTTAATCCTAGCATGATAAAGAAGATTCAAAGAGAGTGAGATGCCAGCTCCTTTCATTCAGTCAGTAGCTTCAAACATTTCTGGTATATGAATAACATGATGTTTTTCAATGGCAAAAATCAATGAATATTGTAAATGCAAAAACAGTAATATCTCCACATTGCAAGGTGCAATTCTGAAATTTTTTGCTTTTTCCTGCTAATCCTAGCATGATAAAGAAGATTCAAAGAGAGTGAGATGCCAGCTCCTTTCATTCAGTCAGTAGCTTCAAACATTTCTGGACGTTTTTCAATGGCAAAAATCAATGAATATTGTAAATGCACAAACAGTAATATCTCCACATTGCAAGGTGCAATTCTGAAATTTTTTGCTTTTTCCTGCTAATCCTAGCATGATAAAGAAGATTCAAAGAGAGTGAGATGCCAGCTCCTTTCATTCAGTCAGTAGCTTCAAACATTTCTGGTATATGAAAAACATGTTTTTCAATGGCAAAAATCAATGAATATTGTAAATGCACAAACAGTAATATCTCCACATTGCAAGGTGCAATTCTGAAATTTTTTGCTTTTTCCTGCTAATCCTAGCATGATAAAGAAGATTCAAAGAGAGTGAGATGCCAGCTCCTTTCATTCAGTCAGTAGCTTCAAACATTTCTGGTATATGAATAACATGATGTTTTTCAATGGCAAAAATCAATGAATATTGTAAATGCACAAACAGTAATATCTCCACATTGCAAGGTGCAATTCTGAAATATTTTGCTTTTTCCTGCTAAACCTAGCATGATAAAGAAGATTCAAAGAGAGTGAGATGCCAGCTCCTTTCATTAAGTCAGTAGCTTCAAACATTTCTGGACGTTTTTCAATGGCAAAAATCAATGAATATTGTAAATGCACAAACAGTAATATCTCCACATTGCAAGGTGCAATTCTGAAATTTTTTGAATTCCTGCTAATCCTAGCATGATAAAGAAGATTCAAAGAGAGTGAGATGCCAGCTCCTTTCATTCAGTCAGTAGCTTCAAACATTTCTGGACGTTTTTCAATGGCAAAAATCAATGAATATTGTAAATGCACAAACAGTAATATCTCCACATTGCAAGGTGCAATTCTGAAATTTTTTGCTTTTTCCTGCTAATCCTAGCAGGATAAAGAAGATTCAAAGAGAGTGAGATGCCAGCTCCTTTCATTCAGTCAGTAGCTTCAAACATTTCTGGTATATGAAAAACATGTTTTTCAATGGCAAAAATCAATGAATATTGTAAATGCACAAACAGTAATATCTCCACATTGCAAGGTGCAATTCTGAAATTTTTTGCTTTTTCCTGCTAATCCTAGCATGATAAAGAAGATTCAAAGAGAGTGAGATGCCAGCTCCTTTCATTCAGTCAGTAGCTTCAAACATTTCTGGTATATGAAAAACATGTTTTTCAATGGCAAAAATCAATGAATATTGTAAATGCACAAACAGTAATATCTCCACATTGCAAGGTGCAATTCTGAAATTTTTTGCTTTTTCCTGCTAATCCTAGCATGATAAAGAAGATTCAAAGAGAGTGAGATGCCAGCTCCTTTCATTCAGTCAGTAGCTTCAAACATTTCTGGACGTTTTTCAATGGCAAAAATCAATGAATATTGTAAATGCACAAACAGTAATATCTCCACATTGCAAGGTGCAATTCTGAAATTTTTTGCTTTTTCCTGTTAATCCTAGCATGATAAAGAAGATTCAAAGAGAGTGAGATGCCAGCTCCTTTCATTCAGTCAGTAGCTTCAAACATTTCTGGTATATGAAAAACATGTTTTTCAATGGCAAAAATCAATGAATATTGTAAATGCACAAACAGTAATATCTCCACATTGCAAGGTGCAATTCTGAAATTTTTTGCTTTTTCCTGCTAATCCTAGCATGATAAAGAAGATTCAAAGAGAGTGAGATGCCAGCTCCTTTCATTCAGTCAGTAGCTTCAAACATTTCTGGACGTTTTTCAATGGCAAAAATCAATGAATATTGTAAATGCACAAACAGTAATATCTCCACATTGCAAGGTGCAATTCTGAAATTTTTTGCTTTTTCCTGTTAATCCTAGCATGATAAAGAAGATTCAAAGAGAGTGAGATGCCAGCTCCTTTCATTCAGTCAGTAGCTTCAAACATTTCTGGTATATGAAAAACATGTTTTTCAATGGCAAAAATCAATGAATATTGTAAATGCACAAACAGTAATATCTCCACATTGCAAGGTGCAATTCTGAAATTTTTTGCTTTTTCCTGCTAATCCTAGCATGATAAAGAAGATTCAAAGAGAGTGAGATGCCAGCTCCTTTCATTCAGTCAGTAGCTTCAAACATTTCTGGTATATGAAAAACATGTTTTTCAATGGCAAAAATCAATGAATATTGTAAATGCACAAACAGTAATATCTCCACATTGCAAGGTGCAATTCTGAAATTTTTTGCTTTTTCCTGCTAATCCTAGCATGATAAAGAAGATTCAAAGAGAGTGAGATGCCAGCTCCTTTCATTCAGTCAGTAGCTTCAAACATTTCTGGACGTTTTTCAATGGCAAAAATCAATGAATATTGTAAATGCACAAACAGTAATATCTCCACATTGCAAGGTGCAATTCTGAAATTTTTTGCTTTTTCCTGTTAATCCTAGCATGATAAAGAAGATTCAAAGAGAGTGAGATGCCAGCTCCTTTCATTCAGTCAGTAGCTTCAAACATTTCTGGTATATGAATAACATGATGTTTTTCAATGGCAAAAATCAATGAATATTGTAAATGCACAAACAGTAATATCTCCACATTGCAAGGTGCAATTCTGAAATTTTTTGCTTTTTCCTGCTAAACCTAGCATGATAAAGAAGATTCAAAGAGAGTGAGATGCCAGCTCCTTTCATTCAGTCAGTAGCTTCAAACATTTCTGGACGTTTTTCAATGGCAAAAATCAATGAATATTGTAAATGCACAAACAGTAATATCTCCACATTGCAAGGTGCAATTCTGAAATTTTTTGCTTTTTCCTGCTAATCCTAGCATGATAAAGAAGATTCAAAGAGAGTGAGATGCCAGCTCCTTTCATTCAGTCAGTAGCTTCAAACATTTCTGGACGTTTTTCAATGGCAAAAATCAATGAATATTGTAAATGCACAAACAGTAATATCTCCACATTGCAAGGTGCAATTCTGAAATTTTTTGCTTTTTCCTGCTAATCCTAGCATGATAAAGAAGATTCAAAGAGAGTGAGATGCCAGCTCCTTTCATTCAGTCAGTAGCTTCAAACATTTCTGGACGTTTTTCAATGGCAAAAATCAATGAATATTGTAAATGCACAAACAGTAATATCTCCACATTGCAAGGTGCAATTTTGAAATTTTTTGCTTTTTCCTGTTAATCCTAGCATGATAAAGAAGATTCAAAGAGAGTGAGATGCCAGCTCCTTTCATTCAGTCAGTAGCTTCAAACATTTCTGGTATATGAAAAACATGTTTTTCAATGGCAAAAATCAATGAATATTGTAAATGCACAAACAGTAATATCTCCACATTGCAAGGTGCAATTCTGAAATTTTTTCCTTTTTCCTGCTAATCCTAGCATGATAAAGAAGATTCAAAGAGAGTGAGATGCCAGCTCCTTTCATTCAGTCAGTAGCTTCAAACATTTCTGGACGTTTTTCAATGGCAAAAATCAATGAATATTGTAAATGCACAAACAGTAATATCTCCACATTGCAAGGTGCAATTCTGAAATTTTTTGCTTTTTCCTGTTAATCCTAGCATGATAAAGAAGATTCAAAGAGAGTGAGATGCCAGCTCCTTTCATTCAGTCAGTAGCTTCAAACATTTCTGGTATATGAAAAACATGTTTTTCAATGGCAAAAATCAATGAATATTGTAAATGCACAAACAGTAATATCTCCACATTGCAAGGTGCAATTCTGAAATTTTTTGCTTTTTCCTGCTAATCCTAGCATGATAAAGAAGATTCAAAGAGAGTGAGATGCCAGCTCCTTTCATTCAGTCAGTAGCTTCAAACATTTCTGGTATATGAAAAACATGTTTTTCAATGGCAAAAATCAATGAATATTGTAAATGCACAAACAGTAATATCTCCACATTGCAAGGTGCAATTCTGAAATTTTTTGCTTTTTCCTGCTAATCCTAGCATGATAAAGAAGATTCAAAGAGAGTGAGATGCCAGCTCCTTTCATTCAGTCAGTAGCTTCAAACATTTCTGGTATATGAAAAACATGTTTTTCAATGGCAAAAATCAATGAATATTGTAAATGCACAAACAGTAATATCTCCACATTGCAAGGTGCAATTCTGAAATTTTTTGCTTTTTCCTGCTAATCCTAGCATGATAAAGAAGATTCAAAGAGAGTGAGATGCCAGCTCCTTTCATTCAGTCAGTAGCTTCAAACATTTCTGGTATATGAAAAACGTTTTTCAATGGCAAAAATCAATGAATATTGTAAATGCACAAACAGTAATATCTCCACATTGCAAGGTGCAATTCTGAAATTTTTTGCTTTTTCCTGCTAAGCCTAGCATGATAAAGAAGATTCAAAGAGAGTGAGATGCCAGCTCCTTTCATTCAGTCAGTAGCTTCAAACATTTCTGGACGTTTTTCAAAGGCAAAAATCAATGAATATTGTAAATGCACAAACAGTAATATCTCCACATTGCAAGGTGTAATTCTGAAATTTTTTGCTTTTTCCTGTTAATCCTAGCATGATAAAGAAGATTCAAAGAGAGTGAGATGCCAGCTCCTTTCATTCAGTCAGTAGCTTCAAACATTTCTGGTATATGAATAACATGATGTTTTTCAATGGCAAAAATCAATGAATATTGTAAATGCACAAACAGTAATATCTCCACATTGCAAGGTGCAATTCTGAAATTTTTTGCTTTTTCCTGCTAATCCTAGCATGATAAAGAAGATTCAAAGAGAGTGAGATGCCAGCTCCTTTCATTCAGTCAGTAGCTTCAAACATTTCTGGACGTTTTTCAATGGCAAAAATCAATGAATATTGTAAATGCACAAACAGTAATATCTCCACATTGCAAGGTGCAATTCTGAAATTTTTTGCTTTTTCCTGCTAATCCTAGCATGATAAAGAAGATTCAAAGAGAGTGAGATGCCAGCTCCTTTCATTCAGTCAGTAGCTTCAAACATTTCTGGACGTTTTTCAATGGCAAAAATCAATGAATATTGTAAATGCACAAACAGTAATATCTCCACATTGCAAGGTGCAATTCTGAAATTTTTTGCTTTTTCCTGCTAATCCTAGCAGGATAAAGAAGATTCAAAGAGAGTGAGATGCCAGCTCCTTTCATTCAGTCAGTAGCTTCAAACATTTCTGGTATATGAAAAACATGTTTTTCAATGGCAAAAATCAATGAATATTGTAAATGCACAAACAGTAATATCTCCACATTGCAAGGTGCAATTCTGAAATTTTTTGCTTTTTCCTGCTAATCCTAGCATGATAAAGAAGATTCAAAGAGAGTGAGATGCCAGCTCCTTTCATTCAGTCAGTAGCTTCAAACATTTCTGGTATATGAAAAACATGTTTTTCAATGGCAAAAATCAATGAATATTGTAAATGCACAAACAGTAATATCTCCACATTGCAAGGTGCAATTCTGAAATTTTTTGCTTTTTCCTGCTAATCCTAGCATGATAAAGAAGATTCAAAGAGAGTGAGATGCCAGCTCCTTTCATTCAGTCAGTAGCTTCAAACATTTCTGGACGTTTTTCAATGGCAAAAATCAATGAATATTGTAAATGCACAAACAGTAATATCTCCACATTGCAAGGTGCAATTCTGAAATTTTTTGCTTTTTCCTTTTAATCCTAGCATGATAAAGAAGATTCAGAGATTGAGATGCCAGCTCCTTTCATTCAGTCAGTAGCTTCAAACATTTCTGGTATATGAAAAACATGTTTTTCAATGGCAAAAATCAATGAATATTGTAAATGCACAAACAGTAATATCTCCACATTGCAAGGTGCAATTCTGAAATTTTTTGCTTTTTCCTGCTAATCCTAGCATGATAAAGAAGATTCAAAGAGAGTGGGATGCCAGCTCCTTTCATTCAGTCAGTAGCTTCAAACATTTCTGGTATATGAAAAACATGTTTTTCAATGGCAAAAATCAATGAATATTGTAAATGCACAAACAGTAATATTTCCACATTGCAAGGTGCAATTCTGAAATTTTTGCTTTTTCCTGCTAATCCTAGCATGATAAAGAAGATTCAAAGAGAGTGAGATGCCAGCTCCTTTCATTGTCAGTAGCTTCAAACATTTCTGGACGTTTTTCAATGGCAAAAATCAATGAATATTGTAAATGCACAAAAAGTAATATCTCCACATTGCAAGGTGCAATTCTGAAATTTTTTGCTTTTTCCTGTTAATCCTAGCATGATAAAGAAGATTCAAAGAGAGTGAGATGCCAGCTCCTTTCATTCAGTCAGTAGCTTCAAACATTTCTGGTATATGAATAACATGATGTTTTTCAATGGCAAAAATCAATGAATATTGTAAATGCACAAACAGTAATATCTCCACATTGCAAGGTGCAATTCTGAAATTTTTTGCTTTTTCCTGCTAATCCTAGCATGATAAAGAAGATTCAAAGAGAGTGAGATGCCAGCTCCTTTCATTCAGTCAGTAGCTTCAAACATTTCTGGACGTTTTTCAATGGCAAAAATCAATGAATATTGTAAATGCACAAACAGTAATATCTCCACATTGCAAGGTGCAATAATGAAATTTTTTGCTTTTTCCTGCTAATCCTAGCATGATAAAGAAGATTCAAAGAGAGTGAGATGCCAGCTCCTTTCATTCAGTCAGTAGCTTCAAACATTTCTGGTATATGAAAAACATGTTTTTCAATGGCAAAAATCAATGAATATTGTAAATGCACAAACAGTAATATCTCCACATTGCAAGGTGCAATTCTGAAATTTTTTGCTTTTTCCTGCTAATCCTAGCATGATAAAGAAGATTCAAAGAGAGTGAGATGCCAGCTCCTTTCATTCAGTCAGTAGCTTCAAACATTTCTGGTATATGAATAACATGATGTTTTTCAATGGCAAAAATCAATGAATATTGTAAATGCACAAACAGTAATATCTCCACATTGCAAGGTGCAATTCTGAAATTTTTTGCTTTTTCCTGCTAAACCTAGCATGATAAAGAAGATTCAAAGAGAGTGAGATGCCAGCTCCTTTCATTAAGTCAGTAGCTTCAAACATTTCTGGACGTTTTTCAATGGCAAAAATCAATGAATATTGTAAATGCACAAACAGTAATATCTCCACATTGCAAGGTGCAATTCTGAAATTTTTTGCTTTTTCCTGCTAATCCTAGCATGATAAAGAAGATTCAAAGAGAGTGAGATGCCAGCTCCTTTCATTCAGTCAGTAGCTTCAAACATTTCTGGACGTTTTTCAATGGCAAAAATCAATGAATATTGTAAATGCGCAAACAGTAATATCTCCACATTGCAAGGTGCAATTCTGAAATTTTTTGCTTTTTCCTGCTAATCCTAGCAGGATAAAGAAGATTCAAAGAGAGTGAGATGCCAGCTCCTTTCATTCAGTCAGTAGCTTCAAACATTTCTGGTATATGAAAAACATGTTTTTCAATGGCAAAAATCAATGAATATTGTAAATGCACAAACAGTAATATCTCCACATTGCAAGGTGCAATTCTGAAATTTTTTGCTTTTTCCTGCTAATCCTAGCATGATAAAGAAGATTCAAAGAGAGTGAGATGCCAGCTCCTTTCATTCAGTCAGTAGCTTCAAACATTTCTGGTATATGAAAAACATGTTTTTCAATGGCAAAAATCAATGAATATTGTAAATGCACAAACAGTAATATCTCCACATTGCAAGGTGCAATTCTGAAATTTTTTGCTTTTTCCTGCTAATCCTAGCATGAAAAAGAAGATTCAAAGAGAGTGAGATGCCAGCTCCTTTCATTCAGTCAGTAGCTTCAAACATTTCTGGACGTTTTTCAATGGCAAAAATCAATGAATATTGTAAATGCACAAACAGTAATATCTCCACATTGCAAGGTGCAATTCTGAAATTTTTTGCTTTTTCCTGTTAATCCTAGCATGATAAAGAAGATTCAAAGAGAGTGAGATGCCAGCTCCTTTCATTCAGTCAGTAGCTTCAAACATTTCTGGTATATGAAAAACATGTTTTTCAATGGCAAAAATCAATGAATATTGTAAATGCACAAACAGTAATATCTCCACATTGCAAGGTGCAATTCTGAAATTTTTTGCTTTTTCCTGCTAATCCTAGCATGATAAAGAAGATTCAAAGAGAGTGAGATGCCAGCTCCTTTCATTCAGTCAGTAGCTTCAAACATTTCTGGACGTTTTTCAATGGCAAAAATCAATGAATATTGTAAATGCACAAACAGTAATATCTCCACATTGCAAGGTGCAATTCTGAAATTTTTTGCTTTTTCCTGTTAATCCTAGCATGATAAAGAAGATTCAAAGAGAGTGAGATGCCAGCTCCTTTCATTCAGTCAGTAGCTTCAAACATTTCTGGTATATGAAAAACATGTTTTTCAATGGCAAAAATCAATGAATATTGTAAATGCACAAACAGTAATATCTCCACATTGCAAGGTGCAATTCTGAAATTTTTTGCTTTTTCCTGCTAATCCTAGCATGATAAAGAAGATTCAAAGAGAGTGAGATGCCAGCTCCTTTCATTCAGTCAGTAGCTTCAAACATTTCTGGTATATGAAAAACATGTTTTTCAATGGCAAAAATCAATGAATATTGTAAATGCACAAACAGTAATATTTCCACATTGCAAGGTGCAATTCTGAAATTTTTTGCTTTTTCCTGCTAATCCTAGCATGATAAAGAAGATTCAAAGAGAGTGAGATGCCAGCTCCTTTCATTCAGTCAGTAGCTTCAAACATTTCTGGACGTTTTTCAATGGCAAAAATCAATGAATATTGTAAATGCACAAAAAGTAATATCTCCACATTGCAAGGTGCAATTCTGAAATTTTTTGCTTTTTCCTGTTAATCCTAGCATGATAAAGAAGATTCAAAGAGAGTGAGATGCCAGCTCCTTTCATTCAGTCAGTAGCTTCAAACATTTCTGGTATATGAATAACATGATGTTTTTCAATGGCAAAAATCAATGAATATTGTAAATGCACAAACAGTAATATCTCCACATTGCAAAGTGCAATTCTGAAATTTTTTGCTTTTTCCTGCTAATCCTAGCATGATAAAGAAGATTCAAAGAGAGTGAGATGCCAGCTCCTTTCATTCAGTCAGTAGCTTCAAACATTTCTGGACGTTTTTCAATGGCAAAAATCAATGAATATTGTAAATGCACAAACAGTAATATCTCCACATTGCAAGGTGCAATTCTGAAATTTTTTGCTTTTTCCTGTTAATCCTAGCATGATAAAGAAGATTCAAAGAGAGTGAGATGCCAGCTCCTTTCATTCAGTCAGTAGCTTCAAACATTTCTGGTATATGAAAAACATGTTTTTCAATGGCAAAAATCAATGAATATTGTAAATGCACAAACAGTAATATCTCCACATTGCAAGGTGCAATTCTGAAATTTTTTGCTTTTTCCTGCTAATCCTAGCATGATAAAGAAGATTCAAAGAGAGTGAGATGCCAGCTCCTTTCATTCAGTCAGTAGCTTCAAACATTTCTGGTATATGAAAAACATGTTTTTCAATGGCAAAAATCAATGAATATTGTAAATGCACAAACAGTAATATCTCCACATTGCAAGGTGCAATTCTGAAATTTTTTGCTTTTTCCTGCTAATCCTAGCATGATAAAGAAGATTCAAAGAGAGTGAGATGCCAGCTCCTTTCATTCAGTCAGTAGCTTCAAACATTTCTGGTATATGAAAAACATGTTTTTCAATGGCAAAAATCAATGAATATTGTAAATGCACAAACAGTAATATCTCCACATTGCAAGGTGCAATTCTGAAATTTTTTGCTTTTTCCTGCTAATCCTAGCATGATAAAGAAGATTCAAAGAGAGTGAGATGCCAGCTCCTTTCATTCAGTCAGTAGCTTCAAACATTTCTGGTATATGAAAAACGTTTTTCAATGGCAAAAATCAATGAATATTGTAAATGCACAAACAGTAATATCTCCACATTGCAAGGTGCAATTCTGAAATTTTTTGCTTTTTCCTGCTAATCCTAGCATGATAAAGAAGATTCAAAGAGAGTGAGATGCCAGCTCCTTTCATTCAGTCAGTAGCTTCAAACATTTCTGGACGTTTTTCAATGGCAAAAATCAATGAATATTGTAAATGCACAAACAGTAATATCTCCACATTGCAAGGTGCAATTCTGAAATTTTTTGCTTTTTCCTGCTAATCCTAGCATGATAAAGAAGATTCAAAGAGAGTGAGATGCCAGCTCCTTTCATTCAGTCAGTAGCTTCAAACATTTCTGGACGTTTTTCAATGGCAAAAATCAATGAATATTGTAAATGCACAAACAGTAATATCTCCACATTGCAAGGTGCAATTCTGAAATTTTTTGCTTTTTCCTGCTAATCCTAGCAGGATAAAGAAGATTCAAAGAGAGTGAGATGCCAGCTCCTTTCATTCAGTCAGTAGCTTCAAACATTTCTGGTATATGAAAAACGTTTTTCAATGGCAAAAATCAATGAATATTGTAAATGCACAAACAGTAATATCTCCACATTGCAAGGTGCAATTCTGAAATTTTTTGCTTTTTCCTGCTAATCCTAGCATGATAAAGAAGATTCAAAGAGAGTGAGATGCCAGCTCCTTTCATTCAGTCAGTAGCTTCAAACATTTCTGGTATATGAAAAACATGTTTTTCAATGGCAAAAATCAATGAATATTGTAAATGCACAAACAGTAATATCTCCACATTGCAAGGTGCAATTCTGAAATTTTTTGCTTTTTCCTGCTAATCCTAGCATGATAAAGAAGATTCAAAGAGAGTGAGATGCCAGCTCCTTTCATTCAGTCAGTAGCTTCAAACATTTCTGGACGTTTTTCAATGGCAAAAATCAATGAATATTGTAAATGCACAAACAGTAATATCTCCACATTGCAAGGTGCAATTCTGAAATTTTTTGCTTTTTCCTTTTAATCCTAGCATGATAAAGAAGATTCAAAGAGAGTGAGATGCCAGCTCCTTTCATTCAGTCAGTAGCTTCAAACATTTCTGGTATATGAAAAACATGTTTTTCAATGGCAAAAATCAATGAATATTGTAAATGCACAAACAGTAATATCTCCACATTGCAAGGTGCAATTCTGAAATTTTTTGCTTTTTCCTGCTAATCCTAGCATGATAAAGAAGATTCAAAGAGAGTGAGATGCCAGCTCCTTTCATTCAGTCAGTAGCTTCAAACATTTCTGGTATATGAAAAACATGTTTTTCAATGGCAAAAATCAATGAATATTGTAAATGCACAAACAGTAATATTTCCACATTGCAAGGTGCAATTCTGAAATTTTTTGCTTTTTCCTGCTAATCCTAGCATGATAAAGAAGATTCAAAGAGAGTGAGATGCCAGCTCCTTTCATTGTCAGTAGCTTCAAACATTTCTGGACGTTTTTCAATGGCAAAAATCAATGAATATTGTAAATGCACAAAAAGTAATATCTCCACATTGCAAGGTGCAATTCTGAAATTTTTTGCTTTTTCCTGTTAATCCTAGCATGATAAAGAAGATTCAAAGAGAGTGAGATGCCAGCTCCTTTCATTCAGTCAGTAGCTTCAAACATTTCTGGTATATGAATAACATGATGTTTTTCAATGGCAAAAATCAATGAATATTGTAAATGCACAAACAGTAATATCTCCACATTGCAAGGTGCAATTCTGAAATTTTTTGCTTTTTCCTGCTAATCCTAGCATGATAAAGAAGATTCAAAGAGAGTGAGATGCCAGCTCCTTTCATTCAGTCAGTAGCTTCAAACATTTCTGGACGTTTTTCAATGGCAAAAATCAATGAATATTGTAAATGCACAAACAGTAATATCTCCACATTGCAAGGTGCAATTCTGAAATTTTTTGCTTTTTCCTGCTAATCCTAGCATGATAAAGAAGATTCAAAGAGAGTGAGATGCCAGCTCCTTTCATTCAGTCAGTAGCTTCAAACATTTCTGGTATATGAAAAACATGTTTTTCAATGGCAAAAATCAATGAATATTGTAAATGCACAAACAGTAATATCTCCACATTGCAAGGTGCAATTCTGAAATTTTTTGCTTTTTCCTGCTAATCCTAGCATGATAAAGAAGATTCAAAGAGAGTGAGATGCCAGCTCCTTTCATTCAGTCAGTAGCTTCAAACATTTCTGGTATATGAATAACATGATGTTTTTCAATGGCAAAAATCAATGAATATTGTAAATGCACAAACAGTAATATCTCCACATTGCAAGGTGCAATTCTGAAATTTTTTGCTTTTTCCTGCTAATCCTAGCATGATAAAGAAGATTCAAAGAGAGTGAGATGCCAGCTCCTTTCATTCAGTCAGTAGCTTCAAACATTTCTGGACGTTTTTCAATGGCAAAAATCAATGAATATTGTAAATGCACAAACAGTAATATCTCCACATTGCAAGGTGCAATTCTGAAATTTTTTGCTTTTTCCTGCTAATCCTAGCATGATAAAGAAGATTCAAAGAGAGTGAGATGCCAGCTCCTTTCATTCAGTCAGTAGCTTCAAACATTTCTGGACGTTTTTCAATGGCAAAAATCAATGAATATTGTAAATGCACAAACAGTAATATCTCCACATTGCAAGGTGCAATTCTGAAATTTTTTGCTTTTTCCTGCTAATCCTAGCAGGATAAAGAAGATTCAAAGAGAGTGAGATGCCAGCTCCTTTCATTCAGTCAGTAGCTTCAAACATTTCTGGTATATGAAAAACATGTTTTTCAATGGCAAAAATCAATGAATATTGTAAATGCACAAACAGTAATATCTCCACATTGCAAGGTGCAATTCTGAAATTTTTTGCTTTTTCCTGCTAATCCTAGCATGATAAAGAAGATTCAAAGAGAGTGAGATGCCAGCTCCTTTCATTCAGTCAGTAGCTTCAAACATTTCTGGTATATGAAAAACATGTTTTTCAATGGCAAAAATCAATGAATATTGTAAATGCACAAACAGTAATATCTCCACATTGCAAGGTGCAATTCTGAAATTTTTTGCTTTTTCCTGCTAATCCTAGCATGATAAAGAAGATTCAAAGAGAGTGAGATGCCAGCTCCTTTCATTCAGTCAGTAGCTTCAAACATTTCTGGACGTTTTTCAATGGCAAAAATCAATGAATATTGTAAATGCACAAACAGTAATATCTCCACATTGCAAGGTGCAATTCTGAAATTTTTTGCTTTTTCCTTTTAATCCTAGCATGATAAAGAAGATTCAAAGAGAGTGAGATGCCAGCTCCTTTCATTCAGTCAGTAGCTTCAAACATTTCTGGTATATGAAAAACATGTTTTTCAATGGCAAAAATCAATGAATATTGTAAATGCACAAACAGTAATATCTCCACATTGCAAGGTGCAATTCTGAAATTTTTTGCTTTTTCCTGCTAATCCTAGCATGATAAAGAAGATTCAAAGAGAGTGAGATGCCAGCTCCTTTCATTCAGTCAGTAGCTTCAAACATTTCTGGTATATGAAAAACATGTTTTTCAATGGCAAAAATCAATGAATATTGTAAATGCACAAACAGTAATATTTCCACATTGCAAGGTGCAATTCTGAAATTTTTTGCTTTTTCCTGCTAATCCTAGCATGATAAAGAAGATTCAAAGAGAGTGAGATGCCAGCTCCTTTCATTCAGTCAGTAGTTTCAAACATTTCTGGACGTTTTTCAATGGCAAAAATCAATGAATATTGTAAATGCACAAAAAGTAATATCTCCACATTGCAAGGTGCAATTCTGAAATTTTTTGCTTTTTCCTGTTAATCCTAGCATGATAAAGAAGATTCAAAGAGAGTGAGATGCCAGCTCCTTTCATTCAGTCAGTAGCTTCAAACATTTCTGGTATATGAATAACATGATGTTTTTCAATGACAAAAATCAATGAATATTGTAAATGCACAAACAGTAATATCTCCACATTGCAAGGTGCAATTCTGAAATTTTTTGCTTTTTCCTGCTAATCCTAGCATGATAAAGAAGATTCAAAGAGAGTGAGATGCCAGCTCCTTTCATTCAATCAGTAGCTTCAAACATTTCTGGACGTTTTTCAATGGCAAAAATCAATGAATATTGTAAATGCACAAACAGTAATATCTCCACATTGCAAGGTGCAATTCTGAAATTTTTTGCTTTTTCCTGCTAATCCTAGCATGATAAAGAAGATTCAAAGAGAGTGAGATGCCAGCTCCTTTCATTCAGTCAGTAGCTTCAAACATTTCTGGTATATGAAAAACATGTTTTTCAATGGCAAAAATCAATGAATATTGTAAATGCACAAACAGTAATATCTCCACATTGCAAGGTGCAATTCTGAAATTTTTTGCTTTTTCCTGCTAATCCTAGCATGATAAAGAAGATTCAAAGAGAGTGAGATGCCAGCTCCTTTCATTCAGTCAGTAGCTTCAAACATTTCTGGACGTTTTTCAATGGCAAAAATCAATGAATATTGTAAATGCACAGACAGTAATATCTCCACATTGCAAGGTGCAATTCTGAAATTTTTTGCTTTTTCCTGTTAATCCTAGCATGATAAAGAAGATTCAAAGAGAGTGAGATGCCAGCTCCTTTCATTCAGTCAGTAGCTTCAAACATTTCTGGTATATGAAAAACATGTTTTTCAATGGCAAAAATCAATGAATATTGTAAATGCACAAACAGTAATATCTCCACATTGCAAGGTGCAATTCTGAAATTTTTTGCTTTTTCCTGCTAATCCTAGCATGATAAAGAAGATTCAAAGAGAGTGAGATGCCAGCTCCTTTCATTCAGTCAGTAGCTTCAAACATTTCTGGTATATGAAAAACATGTTTTTCAATGGCAAAAATCAATGAATATTGTAAATGCACAAACAGTAATATTTCCACATTGCAAGGTGAAATTCTGAAATTTTTTGCTTTTTCCTGCTAATCCTAGCATGATAAAGAAGATTCAAAGAGATTGAGATGCCAGCTCCTTTCATTCAGTCAGTAGCTTCAAACATTTCTGGACGTTTTTCAATGGCAAACATCAATGAATATTGTAAATGCACAAAAAGTAATATCTCCACATTGCAAGGTGCAATTCTGAAATTTTTTGCTTTTTCCTGTTAATCCTAGCATGATAAAGAAGATTCAAAGAGAGTGAGATGCCAGCTCCTTTCATTCAGTCAGTAGCTTCAAACATTTCTGGTATATGAATAACATGATGTTTTTCAATGGCAAAAATCAATGAATATTGTAAATGCACAAACAGTAATATCTCCACATTGCAAGGTGCAATTCTGAAATTTTTTGCTTTTTCCTGCTAATCCTAGCATGATAAAGAAGATTCAAAGAGAGTGATATGCCAGCTCCTTTCATTCAGTCAGTAGCTTCAAACATTTCTGGACGTTTTTCAATGGCAAAAATCAATGAATATTGTAAATGCACAAACAGTAATATCTCCACATTGCAAGGTGCAATTCTTAAATTTTTTGCTTTTTCCTGCTAATCCTAGCATGATAAAGAAGATTCAAAGAGAGTGAGATGCCAGATCCTTTCATTCAGTCAGTAGCTTCAAACATTTCTGGACGTTTTTCAATGGCAAAAATCAATGAATATTGTAAAAGCACAAACAGTAATATCTCCACATTGCAAGGTGCAATTCTGAAATTTTTTGCTTTTTCCTGCTAATCCTAGCATGATAAAGAAGATTCAAAGAGAGTGAGATGCCAGCTCCTTTCATTCAGTCAGTAGCTTCAAACATTTCTGGACGTTTTTCAATGGCAAAAATCAATGAATATTGTAAATGCACAAACAGTAATATCTCCACATTGCAAGGTGCAATTCTGAAATTTTTTGCTTTTTCCTGCTAATCCTAGCAGGATAAAGAAGATTCAAAGAGAGTGAGATGCCAGCTCCTTTCATTCAGTCAGTAGCTTCAAACATTTCTGGTATATGAAAAACATGTTTTTCAATGGCAAAAATCAATGAATATTGTAAATGCACAAACAGTAATATCTCCACATTGCAAGGTGCAATTCTGAAATTTTTTGCTTTTTCCTGCTAATCCTAGCATGATAAAGAAGATTCAAAGAGAGTGAGATGCCAGCTCCTTTCATTCAGTCAGTAGCTTCAAACATTTCTGGTATATGAAAAACATGTTTTTCAATGGCAAAAATCAATGAATATTGTAAATGCACAAACAGTAATATCTCCACATTGCAAGGTGCAATTCTGAAATTTTTTGCTTTTTCCTGCTAATCCTAGCATGATAAAGAAGATTCAAAGAGAGTGAGATGCCAGCTCCTTTCATTCAGTCAGTAGCTTCAAACATTTCTGGACGTTTTTCAATGGCAAAAATCAATGAATATTGTAAATGCACAAACAGTAATATCTCCACATTGCAAGGTGCAATTCTGAAATTTTTTGCTTTTTCCTGTTAATCCTAGCATGATAAAGAAGATTCAAAGAGAGTGAGATGCCAGCTCCTTTCATTCAGTCAGTAGCTTCAAACATTTCTGGTATATGAAAAACATGTTTTTCAATGGCAAAAATCAATGAATATTGTAAATGCACAAACAGTAATATCTCCACATTGCAAGGTGCAATTCTGAAATTTTTTGCTTTTTCCTGCTAATCCTAGCATGATAAAGAAGATTCAAAGAGAGTGAGATGCCAGCTCCTTTCATTCAGTCAGTAGCTTCAAACATTTCTGGACGTTTTTCAATGGCAAAAATCAATGAATATTGTAAATGCACAAACAGTAATATCTCCACATTGCAAGGTGCAATTCTGAAATTTTTTGCTTTTTCCTGTTAATCCTAGCATGATAAAGAAGATTCAAAGAGAGTGAGATGCCAGCTCCTTTCAGTCAGTAGCTTCAAACATTTCTGGTATATGAAAAACATGTTTTTCAATGGCAAAAATCAATGAATATTGTAAATGCACAAACAGTAATATCTCCACATTGCAAGGTGCAATTCTGAAATTTTTTGCTTTTTCCTGCTAATCCTAGCATGATAAAGAAGATTCAAAGAGAGTGAGATGCCAGCTCCTTTCATTCAGTCAGTAGCTTCAAACATTTCTAGTATATGAAAAACATGTTTTTCAATGGCAAAAATCAATGAATATTGTAAATGCACAAACAGTAATATTTCCACATTGCAAGGTGCAATTCTGAAATTTTTTGCTTTTTCCTGCTAATCCTAGCATGATAAAGAAGATTCAAAGAGAGTGAGATGCCAGCTCCTTTCATTCAGTCAGTAGCTTCAAACATTTCTGGACGTTTTTCAATGGCAAAAATCAATGAATATTGTAAATGCACAAAAAGTAATATCTCCACATTGCAAGGTGCAATTCTGAAATTTTTTGCTTTTTCCTGTTAATCCTAGCATGATAAAGAAGATTCAAAGAGAGTGAGATGCCAGCTCCTTTCATTCAGTCAGTAGCTTCAAACATTTCTGGTATATGAATAACATGATGTTTTTCAATGGCAAAAATCAATGAATATTGTAAATGCACAAACAGTAATATCTCCACATTGCAAGGTGCAATTCTGAAATTTTTTGCTTTTTCCTGCTAATCCTAGCATGATAAAGAAGATTCAAAGAGAGTGAGATGCCAGCTCCTTTTATTCAGTCAGTAGCTTCAAACATTTCTGGACGTTTTTCAATGGCAAAAATCAATGAATATTGTAAATGCACAAACAGTAATATCTCCACATTGCAAGGTGCAATTCTGAAATTTTTTGCTTTTTCCTGCTAATCCTAGCATGATAAAGAAGATTCAAAGAGAGTGAGATGCCAGCTCCTTTCATTCAGTCAGTAGCTTCAAACATTTCTGGTATATGAAAAACATGTTTTTCAATGGCAAAAATCAATGAATATTGTAAATGCACAAACAGTAATATCTCCACATTGCAAGGTGCAATTCTGAAATTTTTTGCTTTTTCCTGCTAATCCTAGCATGATAAAGAAGATTCAAAGAGAGTGAGATGCCAGCTCCTTTCATTCAGTCAGTAGCTTCAAACATTTCTGGTATATGAAAAACATGTTTTTCAATGGCAAAAATCAATGAATATTGTAAATGCACAAACACTAATATCTCCACATTGCAAGGTGCAATTCTGAAATTTTTTGCTTTTTCCTGCTAATCCTAGCATGATAAAGAAGATTCAAAGAGAGTGAGATGCCAGCTCCTTTCATTCAGTCAGTAGCTTCAAACATTTCTGGACGTTTTTCAATGGCAAAAATCAATGAATATTGTAAATGCACAAACAGTAATATCTCCACATTGCAAGGTGCAATTCTGAAATTTTTTGCTTTTTCCTGTTAATCCTAGCATGATAAAGAAGATTCAAAGAGAGTGAGATGCCAGCTCCTTTCATTCAGTCAGTAGCTTCAAACATTTCTGGTATATGAAAAACATGTTTTTCAATGGCAAAAATCAATGAATATTGTAAATGCACAAACAGTAATATCTCCACATTGCAAGGTGCAATTCTGAAATTTTTTGCTTTTTCCTGCTAATCCTAGCATGATAAAGAAGATTCAAAGAGAGTGAGATGCCAGCTCCTTTCATTCAGTCAGTAGCTTCAAACATTTCTGGACGTTTTTCAATGGCAAAAATCAATGAATATTGTAAATGCACAAACAGTAATATCTCCACATTGCAACGTGCAATTCTGAAATTTTTTGCTTTTTCCTGCTAATCCTAGCATGATAAAGAAGATTCAAAGAGAGTGAGATGCCAGCTCCTTTCAGTCAGTAGCTTCAAACATTTCTGGTATATGAAAAACATGTTTTTCAATGGCAAAAATCAATGAATATTGTAAATGCACAAACAGTAATATCTCCACATTGCAAGGTGCAATTCTGAAATTTTTTGCTTTTTCCTGCTAATCCTAGCATGATAAAGAAGATTCAAAGAGAGTGAGATGCCAGCTCCTTTCATTCAGTCAGTAGCTTCAAACATTTCTGGTATATGAAAAACATGTTTTTCAATGGCAAAAATCAATGAATATTGTAAATGCACAAACAGTAATATTTCCACATTGCAAGGTGCAATTCTGAAATTTTTTGCTTTTTCCTGCTAATCCTAGCATGATAAAGAAGATTCAAAGAGAGTGAGATGCCAGCTCCTTTCATTCAGTCAGTAGCTTCAAACATTTCTGGACGTTTTTCAATGGCAAAAATCAATGAATATTGTAAATGCACAAAAAGTAATATCTCCACATTGCAAGGTGCAATTCTGAAATTTTTTGCTTTTTCCTGTTAATCCTAGCATGATAAAGAAGATTCAAAGAGAGTGAGATGCCAGCTCCTTTCATTCAGTCAGTAGCTTCAAACATTTCTGGTATATGAATAACATGATGTTTTTCAATGGCAAAAACCAATGAATATTGTAAATGCACAAACAGTAATATCTCCACATTGCAAGGTGCAATTCTGAAATTTTTTGCTTTTTCCTGCTAATCCTAGCGTGATAAAGAAGATTCAAAGAGAGTGAGATGCCAGCTCCTTTTATTCAGTCAGTAGCTTCAAACATTTCTGGACGTTTTTCAATGGCAAAAATCAATGAATATTGTAAATGCACAAACAGTAATATCTCCACATTGCAAGGTGCAATTCTGAAATTTTTTGCTTTTTCCTGCTAATCCTAGCATGATAAAGAAGATTCAAAGAGAGTGAGATGCCAGCTCCTTTCATTCAGTCAGTAGCTTCAAACATTTCTGGTATATGAAAAACATGTTTTTCAATGGCAAAAATCAATGAATATTGTAAATGCACAAACAGTAATATCTCCACATTGCAAGGTGCAATTCTGAAATTTTTTGCTTTTTCCTGCTAATCCTAGCATGATAAAGAAGATTCAAAGAGAGTGAGATGCCAGCTCCTTTCATTCAGTCAGTAGCTTCAAACATTTCTGGTATATGAAAAACATGTTTTTCAATGGCAAAAATCAATGAATATTGTAAATGCACAAACACTAATATCTCCACATTGCAAGGTGCAATTCTGAAATTTTTTGCTTTTTCCTGCTAATCCTAGCATGATAAAGAAGATTCAAAGAGAGTGAGATGCCAGCTCCTTTCATTCAGTCAGTAGCTTCAAACATTTCTGGTATATGAAAAACATGTTTTTCAATGGCAAAAATCAATGAATATTGTAAATGCACAAACAGTAATATCTCCACATTGCAAGGTGCAATTCTGAAATTTTTTGCTTTTTCCTGCTAATCCTAGCATGATAAAGAAGATTCAAAGAGAGTGAGATGCCAGCTCCTTTCATTCAGTCAGTAGCTTCAAACATTTCTGGTATATGAAAAACGTTTTTCAATGGCAAAAATCAATGAATATTGTAAATGCACAAACAGTAATATCTCCACATTGCAAGGTGCAATTCTGAAATTTTTTGCTTTTTCCTGCTAATCCTAGCATGATAAAGAAGATTCAAAGAGAGTGAGATGCCAGCTCCTTTCATTCAGTCAGTAGCTTCAAACATTTCTGGACGTTTTTCAATGGCAAAAATCAATGAATATTGTAAATGCACAAACAGTAATATCTCCACATTGCAAGGTGCAATTCTGAAATTTTTTGCTTTTTCCTGCTAATCCTAGCATGATAAAGAAGATTCAAAGAGAGTGAGATGCCAGCTCCTTTCATTCAGTCAGTAGCTTCAAACATTTCTGGACGTTTTTCAATGGCAAAAATCAATGAATATTGTAAATGCACAAACAGTAATATCTCCACATTGCAAGGTGCAATTCTGAAATTTTTTGCTTTTTCCTGCTAATCCTAGCAGGATAAAGAAGATTCAAAGAGAGTGAGATGCCAGCTCCTTTCATTCAGTCAGTAGCTTCAAACATTTCTGGTATATGAAAAACATGTTTTTCAATGGCAAAAATCAATGAATATTGTAAATGCACAAACAGTAATATCTCCACATTGCAAGGTGCAATTCTGAAATTTTTTGCTTTTTCCTGCTAATCCTAGCATGATAAAGAAGATTCAAAGAGAGTGAGATGCCAGCTCCTTTCATTCAGTCAGTAGCTTCAAACATTTCTGGACGTTTTTCAATGGCAAAAATCAATGAATATTGTAAATGCACAAACAGTAATATCTCCACATTGCAAGGTGCAATTCTGAAATTTTTTGCTTTTTCCTGTTAATCCTAGCATGATAAAGAAGATTCAAAGAGAGTGAGATGCCAGCTCCTTTCATTCAGTCAGTAGCTTCAAACATTTCTGGTATATGAAAAACATGTTTTTCAATGGCAAAAATCAATGAATATTGTAAATGCACAAACAGTAATATCTCCACATTGCAAGGTGCAATTCTGAAATTTTTTGCTTTTTCCTGCTAATTTTAGCATGATAAAGAAGATTCAAAGAGAGTGAGATGCCAGCTCCTTTCATTCAGTCAGTAGCTTCAAACATTTCTGGTATATGAAAAACATGTTTTTCAATGGCAAAAATCAATGAATATTGTAAATGCACAAACAGTAATATCTCCACATTGCAAGGTGCAATTCTGAAATTTTTTGCTTTTTCCTGCTAATCCTAGCATGATAAAGAAGATTCAAAGAGAGTGAGATGCCAGCTCCTTTCATTCAGTCAGTAGCTTCAAACATTTCTGGACGTTTTTCAATGGCAAAAATCAATGAATATTGTAAATGCACAAACAGTAATATCTCCACATTGCAAGGTGCAATTCTGAAATTTTTTGCTTTTTCCTGTTAATCCTAGCATGATAAAGAAGATTCAAAGAGAGTGAGATGCCAGCTCCTTTCATTCAGTCAGTAGCTTCAAACATTTCTGGTATATGAAAAACATGTTTTTCAATGGCAAAAATCAATGAATATTGTAAATGCACAAACACTAATTTCTCCACATTGCAAGGTGCAATTCTGAAATTTTTTGCTTTTTCCTGCTAATGCTAGCATGATAAAGAAGATTCAAAGAGAGTGAGATGCCAGCTCCTTTCATTCAGTCAGTAGCTTCAAACATTTCTGGTATATGAAAAACATGTTTTTCAATGGCAAAAATCAATGAATATTGTAAATGCACAAACAGTAATATCTCCACATTGCAAGGTGCAATTCTGAAATTTTTTGCTTTTTCCTGCTAATCCTAGCATGATAAAGAAGATTCAAAGAGAGTGAGATGCCAGCTCCTTTCATTCAGTCAGTAGCTTCAAACATTTCTGGTATATGAAAAACGTTTTTCAATGGCAAAAATCAATGAATATTGTAAATGCACAAACAGTAATATCTCCACATTGCAAGGTGCAATTCTGAAATTTTTTGCTTTTTCCTGCTAATCCTAGCATGATAAAGAAGATTCAAAGAGAGTGAGATGCCAGCTCCTTTCATTCAGTCAGTAGCTTCAAACATTTCTGGACGTTTTTCAATGGCAAAAATCAATGAATATTGTAAATGCACAAACAGTAATATCTCCACATTGCAAGGTGCAATTCTGAAATTTTTTGCTTTTTCCTGCTAATCCTAGCATGATAAAGAAGATTCAAAGAGAGTGAGATGCCAGCTCCTTTCATTCAGTCAGTAGCTTCAAACATTTCTGGTATATGAAAAACATGTTTTTCAATGGCAAAAATCAATGAATATTGTAAATGCACAAACAGTAATATCTCCACATTGCAAGGTGCAATTCTGAAATTTTTTGCTTTTTCCTGCTAATCCTAGCATGATAAAGAAGATTCAAAGAGAGTGAGATGCCAGCTCCTTTCATTCAGTCAGTAGCTTCAAACATTTCTGGATGTTTTTCAATGGCAAAAATCAATGAATATTGTAAATGCACAAACAGTAATATCTCCACATTGCAAGGTGCAATTCTGAAATTTTTTGCTTTTTCCTGTTAATCCTAGCATGATAAAGAAGATTCAAAGAGAGTGAGATGCCAGCTCCTTTCATTCAGTCAGTAGCTTCAAACATTTCTGGTATATGAAAAACATGTTTTTCAATGGCAAAAATCAATGAATATTGTAAATGCACAAACAGTAATATCTCCACATTGCAAGGTGCAATTCTGAAATTTTTTGCTTTTTCCTGCTAATTTTAGCATGATAAAGAAGATTCAAAGAGAGTGAGATGCCAGCTCCTTTCATTCAGTCAGTAGCTTCAAACATTTCTGGTATATGAAAAACATGTTTTTCAATGGCAAAAATCAATGAATATTGTAAATGCACAAACAGTAATATCTCCACATTGCAAGGTGCAATTCTGAAATTTTTTGCTTTTTCCTGCTAATCCTAGCATGATAAAGAAGATTCAAAGAGAGTGAGATGCCAGCTCCTTTCATTCAGTCAGTAGCTTCAAACATTTCTGGACGTTTTTCAATGGCAAAAATCAATGAATATTGTAAATGCACAAACAGTAATATCTCCACATTGCAAGGTGCAATTCTGAAATTTTTTGCTTTTTCCTGTTAATCCTAGCATGATAAAGAAGATTCAAAGAGAGTGAGATGCCAGCTCCTTTCATTCAGTCAGTAGCTTCAAACATTTCTGGTATATGAAAAACATGTTTTTCAATGGCAAAAATCAATGAATATTGTAAATGCACAAACACTAATTTCTCCACATTGCAAGGTGCAATTCTGAAATTTTTTGCTTTTTCCTGCTAATCCTAGCATGATAAAGAAGATTCAAAGAGAGTGAGATGCCAGCTCCTTTCATTCAGTCAGTAGCTTCAAACATTTCTGGTATATGAAAAACATGTTTTTCAATGGCAAAAATCAATGAATATTGTAAATGCACAAACAGTAATATCTCCACATTGCAAGGTGCAATTCTGAAATTTTTTGCTTTTTCCTGCTAATCCTAGCATGATAAAGAAGATTCAAAGAGAGTGAGATGCCAGCTCCTTTCATTCAGTCAGTAGCTTCAAACATTTCTGGTATATGAAAAACGTTTTTCAATGGCAAAAATCAATGAATATTGTAAATGCACAAACAGTAATATCTCCACATTGCAAGGTGCAATTCTGAAATTTTTTGCTTTTTCCTGCTAATCCTAGCATGATAAAGAAGATTCAAAGAGAGTGAGATGCCAGCTCCTTTCATTCAGTCAGTAGCTTCAAACATTTCTGGACGTTTTTCAATGGCAAAAATCAATGAATATTGTAAATGCACAAACAGTAATATCTCCACATTGCAAGGTGCAATTCTGAAATTTTTTGCTTTTTCCTGCTAATCCTAGCATGATAAAGAAGATTCAAAGAGAGTGAGATGCCAGCTCCTTTCATTCAGTCAGTAGCTTCAAACATTTCTGGTATATGAAAAACATGTTTTTCAATGGCAAAAATCAATGAATATTGTAAATGCACAAACAGTAATATCTCCACATTGCAAGGTGCAATTCTGAAATTTTTTGCTTTTTCCTGCTAATCCTAGCATGATAAAGAAGATTCAAAGAGAGTGAGATGCCAGCTCCTTTCATTCAGTCAGTAGCTTCAAACATTTCTGGTATATGAAAAACATGTTTTTCAATGGCAAAAATCAATGAATATTGTAAATGCACAAACAGTAATATCTCCACATTGCAAGGTGCAATTCTGAAATTTTTTGCTTTTTCCTGCTAATCCTAGCATGATAAAGAAGATTCAAAGAAAGTGAGATGCCAGCTCCTTTCATTCAGCCAGTAGCTTCAAACATTTCTGGTATATGAAAAACATGTTTTTCAATGGCAAAAATCAATGAATATTGTAAATGCACAAACAGTAATATCTCCACATTGCAAGGTGCAATTCTGAAATTTTTTGCTTTTTCCTGCTAATCCTAGCATGATAAAGAAGATTCAAAGAGAGTGAGATGCCAGCTCCTTTCATTCAGTCAGTAGCTTCAAACATTTCTGGACGTTTTTCAATGGCAAAAATCAATGAATATTGTAAATGCACAAACAGTAATATCTCCACATTGCAAGGTGCAATTCTGAAATTTTTTGCTTTTTCCTGTTAATCCTAGCATGATAAAGAAGATTCAAAGAGAGTGAGATGCCAGCTCCTTTCATTCAGTCAGTAGCTTCAAACATTTCTGGTATATGAATAACATGATGTTTTTCAATGGCAAAAATCAATGAATATTGTAAATGCACAAACAGTAATATCTCCACATTGCAAGGTGCAATTCTGAAATTTTTTGCTTTTTCCTGCTAATCCTAGCATGATAAAGAAGATTCAAAGAGAGTGAGATGCCAGCTCCTTTCATTCAGTCAGTAGCTTCAAACATTTCTGGACGTTTTTCAATGGCAAAAATCAATGAATATTGTAAATGCACAAACAGTAATATCTCCACATTGCAAGGTGCAATTCTGCAATTTTTTGCTTTTTCCTGCTAATCCTAGCATGATAAAGAAGATTCAAAGAGAGTGAGATGCCAGCTCCTTTCATTCAGTCAGTAGCTTCAAACATTTCTGGTATATGAAAAACATGTTTTTCAATGGCAAAAATCAATGAATATTGTAAATGCACAAACAGTAATATCTCCACATTGCAAGGTGCAATTCTGAAATTTTTTGCTTTTTCCTGCTAATCCTAGAATGATAAAGAAGATTCAAAGAGAGTGAGATGCCAGCTCCTTTCATTCAGTCAGTAGCTTCAAACATTTCTGGTATATGAATAACGATGTTTTTCAATGGCAAAAATCAATGAATATTGTAAATGCACAAACAGTAATATCTCCACATTGCAAGGTGCAATTCTGAAATTTTTTGCTTTTTCCTGCTAATCCTAGCATGATAAAGAAGATTCAAAGAGAGTGAGATGCCAGCTCCTTTCATTCAGTCAGTAGCTTCAAACATTTCTGGTATATGAAAAACATGTTTTTCAATGGCAAAAATCAATGAATATTGTAAATGCACAAACAGTAATATCTCCACATTGCAAGGTGCAATTCTGAAATTTTTTGCTTTTTCCTGCTAATCCTAGCATGATAAAGAAGATTCAAAGAGAGTGAGATGCCAGCTCCTTTCATTCAGTCAGTAGCTTCAAACATTTCTGGTATATGAAAAACATGTTTTTCAATGGCAAAAATCAATGAATATTGTAAATGCACAAACAGTAATATCTCCACATTGCAAGGTGCAATTCTGAAATTTTTTGCTTTTTCCTGCTAATCCTAGCATGATAAAGAAGATTCAAAGAGAGTGAGATGCCAGCTCCTTTCATTCAGTCAGTAGCTTCAAACATTTCTGGACGTTTTTCAATGGCAAAAATCAATGAATATTGTAAATGCACAAACAGTAATATCTCCACATTGCAAGGTGCAATTCTGAAATTTTTTGCTTTTTCCTGTTAATCCTAGCATGATAAAGAAGATTCAAAGAGAGTGAGATGCCAGCTCCTTTCATTCAGTCAGTAGCTTCAAACATTTCTGGTATATGAAAAACATGTTTTTCAATGGCAAAAATCAATGAATATTGTAAATGCACAAACAGTAATATTTCCACATTGCAAGGTGCAATTCTGAAATTTTTTGCTTTTTCCTGCTAATCCTAGCATGATAAAGAAGATTCAAAGAGAGTGAGATGCCAGCTCCTTTCATTCAGTCAGTAGCTTCAAACATTTCTGGACGTTTTTCAATGGCAAAAATCAATGAATATTGTAAATGCACAAAAAGTAATATCTCCACATTGCAAGGTGCAATTCTGAAATTTTTTGCTTTTTCCTGTTAATCCTAGCATGATAAAGAAGATTCAAAGAGAGTGAGATGCCAGCTCCTTTCATTCAGTCAGTAGCTTCAAACATTTCTGGTATATGAATAACATGATGTTTTTCAATGGCAAAAATCAATGAATATTGTAAATGCACAAACAGTAATATCTCCACATTGCAAGGTGCAATTCTGAAATTTTTTGCTTTTTCCTGCTAATCCTAGCATGATAAAGAAGATTCAAAGAGAGTGAGATGCCAGCTCCTTTTATTCAGTCAGTAGCTTCAAACATTTCTGGACGTTTTTCAATGGCAAAAATCAATGAATATTGTAAATGCACAAACAGTAATATCTCCACATTGCAAGGTGCAATTCTGAAATTTTTTGCTTTTTCCTGCTAATCCTAGCATGATAAAGAAGATTCAAAGAGAGTGAGATGCCAGCTCCTTTCATTCAGTCAGTAGCTTCAAACATTTCTGGTATATGAAAAATATGTTTTTCAATGGCAAAAATCAATGAATATTGTAAATGCACAAACAGTAATATCTCCACATTGCAAGGTGCAATTCTGAAATTTTTTGCTTTTTCCTGCTAATCCTAGCATGATAAAGAAGATTCAAAGAGAGTGAGATGCCAGCTCCTTTCATTCAGTCAGTAGCTTCAAACATTTCTGGTATATGAAAAACATGTTTTTCAATGGCAAAAATCAATGAATATTGTAAATGCACAAACACTAATATCTCCACATTGCAAGGTGCAATTCTGAAATTTTTTGCTTTTTCCTGCTAATCCTAGCATGATAAAGAAGATTCAAAGAGAGTGAGATGCCAGCTCCTTTCATTCAGTCAGTAGCTTCAAACATTTCTGGTATATGAAAAACGTTTTTCAATGGCAAAAATCAATGAATATTGTAAATGCACAAACAGTAATATCTCCACATTGCAAGGTGCAATTCTGAAATTTTTTGCTTTTTCCTGCTAATCCTAGCATGATAAAGAAGATTCAAAGAGAGTGAGATGCCAGCTCCTTTCATTCAGTCAGTAGCTTCAAACATTTCTGGACGTTTTTCAATGGCAAAAATCAATGAATATTGTAAATGCACAAACAGTAATATCTCCACATTGCAAGGTGCAATTCTGAAATTTTTTGCTTTTTCCTGCTAATCCTAGCATGATAAAGAAGATTCAAAGAGAGTGAGATGCCAGCTCCTTTCATTCAGTCAGTAGCTTCAAACATTTCTGGACGTTTTTCAATGGCAAAAATCAATGAATATTGTAAATGCACAAACAGTAATATCTCCACATTGCAAGGTGCAATTCTGAAATTTTTTGATTTTTCCTGCTAATCCTAGCAGGATAAAGAAGATTCAAAGAGAGTGAGATGCCAGCTCCTTTCATTCAGTCAGTAGCTTCAAACATTTCTGGTATATGAAAAACATGTTTTTCAATGGCAAAAATCAATGAATATTGTAAATGCACAAACAGTAATATCTCCACATTGCAAGGTGCAATTCTGAAATTTTTTGCTTTTTCCTGCTAATCCTAGCATGATAAAGAAGATTCAAAGAGAGTGAGATGCCAGCTCCTTTCATTCAGTCAGTAGCTTCAAACATTTCTGGATGTTTTTCAATGGCAAAAATCAATGAATATTGTAAATGCACAAACAGTAATATCTCCACATTGCAAGGTGCAATTCTGAAATTTTTTGATTTTTCCTGCTAATCCTAGCAGGATAAAGAAGATTCAAAGAGAGTGAGATGCCAGCTCCTTTCATTCAGTCAGTAGCTTCAAACATTTCTGGTATATGAAAAACATGTTTTTCAATGGCAAAAATCAATGAATATTGTAAATGCACAAACAGTAATATCTCCACATTGCAAGGTGCAATTCTGAAATTTTTTGCTTTTTCCTGCTAATCCTAGCATGATAAAGAAGATTCAAAGAGAGTGAGATGCCAGCTCCTTTCATTCAGTCAGTAGCTTCAAACATTTCTGGTATATGAAAAACATGTTTTTCAATGGCAAAAATCAATGAATTTTGTAAATGCACAAACAGTAATATCTCCACATTGCAAGGTGCAATTCTGAAATTTTTTGCTTTTTCCTGCTAATTTTAGCATGATAAAGAAGATTCAAAGAGAGTGAGATGCCAGCTCCTTTCATTCAGTCAGTAGCTTCAAACATTTCTGGTATATGAAAAACATGTTTTTCAATGGCAAAAATCAATGAATATTGTAAATGCACAAACAGTAATATCTCCACATTGCAAGGTGCAATTCTGAAATTTTTTGCTTTTTCCTGCTAATCCTAGCATGATAAAGAAGATTCAAAGAGAGTGAGATGCCAGCTCCTTTCATTCAGTCAGTAGCTTCAAACATTTCTGGACGTTTTTCAATGGCAAAAATCAATGAATATTGTAAATGCACAAACAGTAATATCTCCACATTGCAAGGTGCAATTCTGAAATTTTTTGCTTTTTCCTGTTAATCCTAGCATGATAAAGAAGATTCAAAGAGAGTGAGATGCCAGCTCCTTTCATTCAGTCAGTAGCTTCAAACATTTCTGGTATATGAAAAACATGTTTTTCAATGGCAAAAATCAATGAATATTGTAAATGCACAAACACTAATTTCTCCACATTGCAAGGTGCAATTCTGAAATTTTTTGCTTTTTCCTGCTAATCCTAGCATGATAAAGAAGATTCAAAGAGAGTGAGATGCCAGCTCCTTTCATTCAGTCAGTAGCTTCAAACATTTCTGGTATATGAAAAACATGTTTTTCAATGGCAAAAATCAATGAATATTGTAAATGCACAAACAGTAATATCTCCACATTGCAAGGTGCAATTCTGAAATTTTTTGCTTTTTCCTGCTAATCCTAGCATGATAAAGAAGATTCAAAGAGAGTGAGATGCCAGCTCCTTTCATTCAGTCAGTAGCTTCAAACATTTCTGGTATATGAAAAACGTTTTTCAATGGCAAAAATCAATGAATATTGTAAATGCACAAACAGTAATATCTCCACATTGCAAGGTGCAATTCTGAAATTTTTTGCTTTTTCCTGCTAATCCTAGCATGATAAAGAAGATTCAAAGAGAGTGAGATGCCAGCTCCTTTCATTCAGTCAGTAGCTTCAAACATTTCTGGACGTTTTTCAATGGCAAAAATCAATGAATATTGTAAATGCACAAACAGTAATATCTCCACATTGCAAGGTGCAATTCTGAAATTTTTTGCTTTTTCCTGCTAATCCTAGCATGATAAAGAAGATTCAAAGAGAGTGAGATGCCAGCTCCTTTCATTCAGTCAGTAGCTTCAAACATTTCTGGTATATGAAAAACATGTTTTTCAATGGCAAAAATCAATGAATATTGTAAATGCACAAACAGTAATATCTCCACATTGCAAGGTGCAATTCTGAAATTTTTTGCTTTTTCCTGCTAATCCTAGCATGATAAAGAAGATTCAAAGAGAGTGAGATGCCAGCTCCTTTCATTCAGTCAGTAGCTTCAAACATTTCTGGTATATGAAAAACATGTTTTTCAATGGCAAAAATCAATGAATATTGTAAATGCACAAACAGTAATATCTCCACATTGCAAGGTGCAATTCTGAAATTTTTTGCTTTTTCCTGCTAATCCTAGCATGATAAAGAAGATTCAAAGAGAGTGAGATGCCAGCTCCTTTCATTCAGTCAGTAGCTTCAAACATTTCTGGACGTTTTTCAATGGCAAAAATCAATGAATATTGTAAATGCACAAACAGTAATATCTCCACATTGCAAGGTGCAATTCTGAAATTTTTTGCTTTTTCCTGTTAATCCTAGCATGATAAAGAAGATTCAAAGAGAGTGAGATGCCAGCTCCTTTCATTCAGTCAGTAGCTTCAAACATTTCTGGTATATGAAAAACATGTTTTTCAATGGCAAAAATCAATGAATATTGTAAATGCACAAACACTAATTTCTCCACATTGCAAGGTGCAATTCTGAAATTTTTTGCTTTTTCCTGCTAATCCTAGCATGATAAAGAAGATTCAAAGAGAGTGAGATGCCAGCTCCTTTCATTCAGTCAGTAGCTTCAAACATTTCTGGTATATGAAAAACATGTTTTTCAATGGCAAAAATCAATGAATATTGTAAATGCACAAACAGTAATATCTCCACATTGCAAGGTGCAATTCTGAAATTTTTTGCTTTTTCCTGCTAATCCTAGCATGATAAAGAAGATTCAAAGAGAGTGAGATGCCAGCTCCTTTCATTCAGTCAGTAGCTTCAAACATTTCTGGTATATGAAAAACGTTTTTCAATGGCAAAAATCAATGAATATTGTAAATGCACAAACAGTAATATCTCCACATTGCAAGGTGCAATTCTGAAATTTTTTGCTTTTTCCTGCTAATCCTAGCATGATAAAGAAGATTCAAAGAGAGTGAGATGCCAGCTCCTTTCATTCAGTCAGTAGCTTCAAACATTTCTGGACGTTTTTCAATGGCAAAAATCAATGAATATTGTAAATGCACAAACAGTAATATCTCCACATTGCAAGGTGCAATTCTGAAATTTTTTGCTTTTTCCTGCTAATCCTAGCATGATAAAGAAGATTCAAAGAGAGTGAGATGCCAGCTCCTTTCATTCAGTCAGTAGCTTCAAACATTTCTGGACGTTTTTCAATGGCAAAAATCAATGAATATTGTAAATGCACAAACAGTAATATCTCCACATTGCAAGGTGCAATTCTGAAATTTTTTGCTTTTTCCTGCTAATCCTAGCAGGATAAAGAAGATTCAAAGAGAGTGAGATGCCAGCTCCTTTCATTCAGTCAGTAGCTTCAAACATTTCTGGTATATGAAAAACATGTTTTTCAATGGCAAAAATCAATGAATATTGTAAATGCACAAACAGTAATATCTCAACATTGCAAGGTGCAATTCTGAAATTTTTTGCTTTTTCCTGCTAATCCTAGCATGATAAAGAAGATTCAAAGAGAGTGAGATGCCAGCTCCTTTCATTCAGTCAGTAGCTTCAAACATTTCTGGACGTTTTTCAATGGCAAAAATCAATGAATATTGTAAATGCACAAACAGTAATATCTCCACATTGCAAGGTGCAATTCTGAAATTTTTTGCTTTTTCCTGCTAATCCTAGCATGATAAAGAAGATTCAAAGAGAGTGAGATGCCAGCTCCTTTCATTCAGTCAGTAGCTTCAAACATTTCTGGTATATGAAAAACATGTTTTTCAATGGCAAAAATCAATGAATATTGTAAATGCACAAACAGTAATATCTCCACATTGCAAGGTGCAATTCTGAAATTTTTTGCTTTTTCCTGCTAATCCTAGCATGATAAAGAAGATTCAAAGAGAGTGAGATGCCAGCTCCTTTCATTCAGTCAGTAGCTTCAAACATTTCTGGTATATGAAAAACGTTTTTCAATGGCAAAAATCAATGAATATTGTAAATGCACAAACAGTAATATCTCCACATTGCAAGGTGCAATTCTGAAATTTTTTGCTTTTTCCTGCTAATCCTAGCATGATAAAGAAGATTCAAAGAAAGTGAGATGCCAGCTCCTTTCATTCAGTCAGTAGCTTCAAACATTTCTGGTATATGAAAAACATGTTTTTCAATGGCAAAAATCAATGAATATTGTAAATGCACAAACAGTAATATCTCCACATTGCAAGGTGCAATTCTGAAATTTTTTGCTTTTTCCTGCTAATCCTAGCATGATAAAGAAGATTCAAAGAGAGTGAGATGCCAGCTCCTTTCATTCAGTCAGTAGCTTCAAACATTTCTGGACGTTTTTCAATGGCAAAAATCAATGAATATTGTAAATGCACAAACAGTAATATCTCCACATTGCAAGGTGCAATTCTGAAATTTTTTGCTTTTTCCTGTTAATCCTAGCATGATAAAGAAGATTCAAAGAGAGTGAGATGCCAGCTCCTTTCATTCAGTCAGTAGCTTCAAACATTTCTGGTATATGAATAACATGATGTTTTTCAATGGCAAAAATCAATGAATATTGTAAATGCACAAACAGTAATATCTCCACATTGCAAGGTGCAATTCTGAAATTTTTTGCTTTTTCCTGCTAATCCTAGCATGATAAAGAAGATTCAAAGAGAGTGAGATGCCAGCTCCTTTCATTCAGTCAGTAGCTTCAAACATTTCTGGACGTTTTTCAATGGCAAAAATCAATGAATATTGTAAATGCACAAACAGTAATATCTCCACATTGCAAGGTGCAATTCTGCAATTTTTTTGCTTTTTCCTGCTAATCCTAGCATGATAAAGAAGATTCAAAGAGAGTGAGATGCCAGCTCCTTTCATTCAGTCAGTAGCTTCAAACATTTCTGGTATATGAAAAACATGTTTTTCAATGGCAAAAATCAATGAATATTGTAAATGCACAAACAGTAATATCTCCACATTGCAAGGTGCAATTCTGAAATTTTTTGCTTTTTCCTGCTAATCCTAGAATGATAAAGAAGATTCAAAGAGAGTGAGATGCCAGCTCCTTTCATTCAGTCAGTAGCTTCAAACATTTCTGGTATATGAATAACGATGTTTTTCAATGGCAAAAATCAATGAATATTGTAAATGCACAAACAGTAATATCTCCACATTGCAAGGTGCAATTCTGAAATTTTTTGCTTTTTCCTGCTAATCCTAGCATGATAAAGAAGATTCAAAGAGAGTGAGATGCCAGCTCCTTTCATTCAGTCAGTAGCTTCAAACATTTCTGGTATATGAAAAACATGTTTTTCAATGGCAAAAATCAATGAATATTGTAAATGCACAAACAGTAATATCTCCACATTGCAAGGTGCAATTCTGAAATTTTTTGCTTTTTCCTGCTAATCCTAGCATGATAAAGAAGATTCAAAGAGAGTGAGATGCCAGCTCCTTTCATTCAGTCAGTAGCTTCAAACATTTCTGGACGTTTTTCAATGGCAAAAATCAATGAATATTGTAAATGCACAAACAGTAATATCTCCACAATGCAAGGTGCAATTCTGCAATTTTTTTGCTTTTTCCTGCTAATCCTAGCATGATAAAGAAGATTCAAAGAGAGTGAGATGCCAGCTCCTTTCATTCAGTCAGTAGCTTCAAACATTTCTGGTATATGAAAAACATGTTTTTCAATGGCAAAAATCAATGAATATTGTAAATGCACAAACAGTAATATCTCCACATTGCAAGGTGCAATTCTGAAATTTTTTGCTTTTTCCTGCTAATCCTAGAATGATAAAGAAGATTCAAAGAGAGTGAGATGCCAGCTCCTTTCATTCAGTCAGTAGCTTCAAACATTTCTGGTATATGAATAACGATGTTTTTCAATGGCAAAAATCAATGAATATTGTAAATGCACAAACAGTAATATCTCCACATTGCAAGGTGCAATTCTGAAATTTTTTGCTTTTTCCTGCTAATCCTAGCATGATAAAGAAGATTCAAAGAGAGTGAGATGCCAGCTCCTTTCATTCAGTCAGTAGCTTCAAACATTTCTGGTATATGAAAAACATGTTTTTCAATGGCAAAAATCAATGAATATTGTAAATGCACAAACAGTAATATCTCCACATTGCAAGGTGCAATTCTGAAATTTTTTGCTTTTTCCTGCTAATCCTAGCATGATAAAGAAGATTCAAAGAGAGTGAGATGCCAGCTCCTTTCATTCAGTCAGTAGCTTCAAACATTTCTGGTATATGAAAAACATGTTTTTCAATGGCAAAAATCAATGAATATTGTAAATGCACAAACAGTAATATCTCCACATTGCAAGGTGCAATTCTGAAATTTTTTGCTTTTTCCTGCTAATCCTAGCATGATAAAGAAGATTCAAAGAGAGTGAGATGCCAGCTCCTTTCATTCAGTCAGTAGCTTCAAACATTTCTGGACGTTTTTCAATGGCAAAAATCAATGAATATTGTAAATGCACAAACAGTAATATCTCCACATTGCAAGGTGCAATTCTGAAATTTTTTGCTTTTTCCTGTTAATCCTAGCATGATAAAGAAGATTCAAAGAGAGTGAGATGCCAGCTCCTTTCATTCAGTCAGTAGCTTCAAACATTTCTGGTATATGAATAACATGATGTTTTTCAATGGCAAAAATCAATGAATATTGTAAATGCACAAACAGTAATATCTCCACATTGCAAGGTGCAATTCTGAAATTTTTTGCTTTTTCCTGCTAATCCTAGCATGATAAAGAAGATTCAAAGAGAGTGAGATGCCAGCTCCTTTCATTCAGTCAGTAGCTTCAAACATTTCTGGACGTTTTTCAATGGTAAAAATCAATGAATATTGTAAATGCACAAACAGTAATATCTCCACATTGCAAGGTGCAATTCTGAAATTTTTTGCTTTTTCCTGTTAATCCTAGCATGATAAAGAAGATTCAAAGAGTGAGATGCCAGCTCCTTTCATTCAGTCAGTAGCTTCAAACATTTCTGGTATATGAAAAACATGTTTTTCAATGGCAAAAATCAATGAATATTGTAAATGCACAAACAGTAATATCTCCACATTGCAATGTGCAATTCTGAAATTTTTTGCTTTTTCCTGCTAATCCTAGCATGATAAAGAAGATTCAAAGAGAGTGAGATGCCAGCTCCTTTCATTCAGTCAGTAGCTTCAAACATTTCTGGTATATGAAAAACATGTTTTTCAATGGCAAAAATCAATGAATATTGTAAATGCACAAACAGTAATATTTCCACATTGCAGGGTGCAATTCTGAAATTTTTTGCTTTTCCCTGCTAATCCTAGCATGATAAAGAAGATTCAAAGAGAGTGAGATGCCAGCTCCTTTCATTCAGTCAGTAGCTTCAAACATTTCTGGTATATGAAAAACATGTTTTTCAATGGCAAAAATCAATGAATATTGTAAATGCACAAACAGTAATATCTCCACATTGCAAGGTGCAATTCTGAAATTTTTTGCTTTTTCCTGCTAATCCTAGCATGATAAAGAAGATTCAAAGAGAGTGAGATGCCAGCTCCTTTCATTCAGTCAGTAGCTTCAAACATTTCTGGTATATGAAAAACGTTTTTCAATGGCAAAAATCAATGAATATTGTAAATGCACAAACAGTAATATCTCCACATTGCAAGGTGCAATTCTGAAATTTTTTGCTTTTTCCTGCTAATCCTAGCATGATAAAGAAGATTCAAAGAGAGTGAGATGCCAGCTCCTTTCATTCAGTCAGTAGCTTCAAACATTTCTGGACGTTTTTCAAAGGCAAAAATCAATGAATATTGTAAATGCACAAACAGTAATATCTCCACATTGCAAGGTGCAATTCTGAAATTTTTTGCTTTTTCCTGTTAATCCTAGCATGATAAAGAAGATTCAAAGAGAGTGAGATGCCAGCTCCTTTCATTCAGTCAGTAGCTTCAAACATTTCTGGTATATGAATAACATGACGTTTTTCAATGGCAAAAATCAATGAATATTGTAAATGCACAAACAGTAATATCTCCACATTGCAAGGTGCAATTCTGAAATTTTTTGCTTTTTCCTGCTAATCCTAGCATGATAAAGAAGATTCAAAGAGAGTGAGATGCCAGCTCCTTTCATTCAGTCAGTAGCTTCAAACATTTCTGGACGTTTTTCAATGGCAAAAATCAATGAATATTGTAAATGCACAAACAGTAATATCTCCACATTGCAAGGTGCAATTCTGAAATTTTTTGCTTTTTCCTGCTAATCCTAGCATGATAAAGAAGATTCAAAGAGAGTGAGATGCCAGCTCCTTTCATTCAGTCAGTAGCTTCAAACATTTCTGGACGTTTTTCAATGGCAAAAATCAATGAATATTGTAAATGCACAAACAGTAATATCTCCACATTGCAAGGTGCAATTCTGAAATTTTTTGCTTTTTCCTGCTAATCCTAGCAGGATAAAGAAGATTCAAAGAGAGTGAGATGCCAGCTCCTTTCATTCAGTCAGTAGCTTCAAACATTTCTGGTATATGAAAAACATGTTTTTCAATGGCAAAAATCAATGAATATTGTAAATGCACAAACAGTAATATCTCCACATTGCAAGGTGCAATTCTGAAATTTTTTGCTTTTTCCTGCTAATCCTAGCATGATAAAGAAGATTCAAAGAGAGTGAGATGCCAGCTCCTTTCATTCAGTCAGTAGCTTCAAACATTTCTGGTATATGAAAAACATGTTTTTCAATGGCAAAAATCAATGAATATTGTAAATGCACAAACAGTAATATCTCCACATTGCAAGGTGCAATTCTGAAATTTTTTGCTTTTTCCTGTTAATCCTAGCATGATAAAGAAGATTCAAAGAGTGAGATGCCAGCTCCTTTCATTCAGTCAGTAGCTTCAAACATTTCTGGTATATGAAAAACATGTTTTTCAATGGCAAAAATCAATGAATATTGTAAATGCACAAACAGTAATATCTCCACATTGCAATGTGCAATTCTGAAATTTTTTGCTTTTTCCTGCTAATCCTAGCATGATAAAGAAGATTCAAAGAGAGTGAGATGCCAGCTCCTTTCATTCAGTCAGTAGCTTCAAACATTTCTGGTATATGAAAAACATGTTTTTCAATGGCAAAAATCAATGAATATTGTAAATGCACAAACAGTAATATTTCCACATTGCAGGGTGCAATTCTGAAATTTTTTGCTTTTTCCTGCTAATCCTAGCATGATAAAGAAGATTCAAAGAGAGTGAGATGCCAGCTCCTTTCATTCAGTCAGTAGCTTCAAACATTTCTGGTATATGAAAAACATGTTTTTCAATGGCAAAAATCAATGAATATTGTAAATGCACAAACAGTAATATCTCCACATTGCAAGGTGCAATTCTGAAATTTTTTGCTTTTTCCTGCTAATCCTAGCATGATAAAGAAGATTCAAAGAGAGTGAGATGCCAGCTCCTTTCATTCAGTCAGTAGCTTCAAACATTTCTGGTATATGAAAAACGTTTTTCAATGGCAAAAATCAATTAATATTGTAAATGCACAAACAGTAATATCTCCACATTGCAAGGTGCAATTCTGAAATTTTTTGCTTTTTCCTGCTAATCCTAGCATGATAAAGAAGATTCAAAGAGAGTGAGATGCCAGCTCCTTTCATTCAGTCAGTAGCTTCAAACATTTCTGGACGTTTTTCAAAGGCAAAAATCAATGAATATTGTAAATGCACAAACAGTAATATCTCCACATTGCAAGGTGCAATTCTGAAATTTTTTGCTTTTTCCTGTTAATCCTAGCATGATAAAGAAGATTCAAAGAGAGTGAGATGCCAGCTCCTTTCATTCAGTCAGTAGCTTCAAACATTTCTGGTATATGAATAACATGATGTTTTTCAATGGCAAAAATCAATGAATATTGTAAATGCACAAACAGTAATATCTCCACATTGCAAGGTGCAATTCTGAAATTTTTTGCTTTTTCCTGCTAATCCTAGCATGATAAAGAAGATTCAAAGAGAGTGAGATGCCAGCTCCTTTCATTCAGTCAGTAGCTTCAAACATTTCTGGACGTTTTTCAATGGCAAAAATCAATGAATATTGTAAATGCACAAACAGTAATATCTCCACATTGCAAGGTGCAATTCTGAAATTTTTTGCTTTTTCCTGCTAATCCTAGCATGATAAAGAAGATTCAAAGAGAGTGAGATGCCAGCTCCTTTCATTCAGTCAGTAGCTTCAAACATTTCTGGACGTTTTTCAATGGCAAAAATCAATGAATATTGTAAATGCACAAACAGTAATATCTCCACATTGCAAGGTGCAATTCTGAAATTTTTTGCTTTTTCCTTTTAATCCTAGCATGATAAAGAAGATTCAAAGAGAGTGAGATGCCAGCTCCTTTCATTCAGTCAGTAGCTTCAAACATTTCTGGTATATGAAAAACATGTTTTTCAATGGCAAAAATCAATGAATATTGTAAATGCACAAACAGTAATATCTCCACATTGCAAGGTGCAATTCTGAAATTTTTTGCTTTTTCCTGCTAATCCTAGCATGATAAAGAAGATTCAAAGAGAGTGAGATGCCAGCTCCTTTCATTCAGTCAGTAGCTTCAAACATTTCTGGTATATGAAAAACATGTTTTTCAATGGCAAAAATCAATGAATATTGTAAATGCACAAACAGTAATATTTCCACATTGCAAGGTGCAATTCTGAAATTTTTTGCTTTTTCCTGCTAATCCTAGCATGATAAAGAAGATTCAAAGAGAGTGAGATGCCAGCTCCTTTCATTCAGTCAGTAGCTTCAAACATTTCTGGACGTTTTTCAATGGCAAAAATCAATGAATATTGTAAATGCACAAAAAGTAATATCTCCACATTGCAAGGTGCAATTCTGAAATTTTTTGCTTTTTCCTGTTAATCCTAGCATGATAAAGAAGATTCAAAGAGAGTGAGATGCCAGCTCCTTTCATTCAGTCAGTAGCTTCAAACGTTTCTGGTATATGAATAACATGATGTTTTTCAATGGCAAAAATCAATGAATATTGTAAATGCACAAACAGTAATATCTCCACATTGCAAGGTGCAATTCTGAAATTTTTTGCTTTTTCCTGCTAATCCTAGCATGATAAAGAAGATTCAAAGAGAGTGAGATGCCAGCTCCTTTCATTCAGTCAGTAGCTTCAAACATTTCTGGACGTTTTTCAATGGCAAAAATCAATGAATATTGTAAATGCACAAACAGTAATATCTCCACATTGCAAGGTGCAATTCTGAAATTTTTTGCTTTTTCCTGCTAATCCTAGCATGATAAAGAAGATTCAAAGAGAGTGAGATGCCAGCTCCTTTCATTCAGTCAGTAGCTTCAAACATTTCTGGTATATGAAAAACATGTTTTTCAATGGCAAAAATCAATGAATATTGTAAATGCACAAACAGTAATATCTCCACATTGCAAGGTGCAATTCTGAAATTTTTTGCTTTTTCCTGCTAATCCTAGCATGATAAAGAAGATTCAAAGAGAGTGAGATGCCAGCTCCTTTCATTCAGTCAGTAGCTTCAAACATTTATGGACGTTTTTCAATGGCAAAAATCAATGAATATTGTAAATGCACAAACAGTAATATCTCCACATTGCAAGGTGCAATTCTGAAATTTTTTGCTTTTTCCTGTTAATCCTAGCATGATAAAGAAGATTCAAAGAGAGTGAGATGCCAGCTCCTTTCATTCAGTCAGTAGCTTCAAACATTTCTGGTATATGAAAAACATGTTTTTCAATGGCAAAAATCAATGAATATTGTAAATGCACAAACAGTAATATCTCCACATTGCAAGGTGCAATTCTGAAATTTTTTGCTTTTTCCTGCTAATCCTAGCATGATAAAGAAGATTCAAAGAGAGTGAGATGCCAGCTCCTTTCATTCAGTCAGTAGCTTCAAACATTTCTGGACATTTTTCAATGGCAAAAATCAATGAATATTGTAAATGCACAAACAGTAATATCTCCACATTGCAAGGTGCAATTCTGAAAATTTTTGCTTTTTCCTGTTAATCCTAGCATGATAAAGAAGATTCAAAGAGAGTGAGATGCCAGCTCCTTTCATTCAGTCAGTAGCTTCAAACATTTCTGGTATATGAAAAACATGTTTTTCAATGGCAAAAATCAATGAATATTGTAAATGCACAAACAGTAATATCTCCACATTGCAAGGTGCAATTCTGAAATTTTTTGCTTTTTCCTGCTAATCCTAGCATGATAAAGAAGATTCAAAGAGAGTGAGATGCCAGCTCCTTTCATTCAGTCAGTAGCTTCAAACATTTCCGGACGTTTTTCAATGGCAAACATCAATGAATATTGTAAATGCACAAACAGTAATATCTCCACATTGCAAGGTGCAATTCTGAAATTTTTTGCTTTTTCCTGTTAATCCTAGCATGATAAAGAAGATTCAAAGAGAGTGAGATGCCAGCTCCTTTCATTCAGTCAGTAGCTTCAAACATTTCTGGTATATGAATAACATGATGTTTTTCAATGGCAAAAATCAATGAATATTGTAAATGCACAAACAGTAATATCTCCACATTGCAAGGTGCAATTCTGAAATTTTTTGCCTTTTCCTGCTAATCCTAGCATGATAAAGAAGATTCAAAGAGAGTGAGATGCCAGCTCCTTTCATTCAGTCAGTAGCTTCAAACATTTCTGGACGTTTTTCAATGGCAAAAATCAATGAATATTGTAAATGCACAAACAGTAATATCTCCACATTGCAAGGTGCAATTCTGAAATTTTTTGCTTTTTCCTGCTAATCCTAGCATGATAAAGAAGATTCAAAGAGAGTGAGATGCCAGCTCCTTTCATTCAGTCAGTAGCTTCAAACATTTCTGGACGTTTTTCAATGGCAAAAATCAATGAATATTGTAAATGCACAAACAGTAATATCTCCACATTGCAAGGTGCAATTCTGAAATTTTTTGCTTTTTCCTGCTAATACTAGCATGATAAAGAAGATTCAAAGAGAGTGAGATGCCAGCTCCTTTCATTCAGTCAGTAGCTTCAAACATTTCTGGACGTTTTTCAATGGCAAAAATCAATGAATATTGTAAATGCACAAACAGTAATATCTCCACATTGCAAGGTGCAATTCTGAAATTTTTTGCTTTTTCCTGCTAATCCTAGCAGGATAAAGAAGATTCAAAGAGAGTGAGATGCCAGCTCCTTTCATTCAGTCAGTAGCTTCAAACATTTCTGGTATATGAAAAACATGTTTTTCAGTGGCAAAAATCAATGAATATTGTAAATGCACAAACAGTAATATCTCCACATTGCAAGGTGCAATTCTGAAATTTTTTGCTTTTTCCTGCTAATCCTAGCATGATAAAGAAGATTCAAAGAGAGTGAGATGCCAGCTCCTTTCATTCAGTCAGTAGCTTCAAGCATTTCTGGTATATGAAAAACATGTTTTTCAATGGCAAAAATCAATGAATATTGTAAATGCACAAACAGTAATATCTCCACATTGCAAGGTGCAATTCTGAAATTTTTTGCTTTTTCCTGCTAATCCTAGCATGATAAAGAAGATTCAAAGAGAGTGAGATGCCAGCTCCTTTCATTCAGTCAGTAGCTTCAAACATTTCTGGACGTTTTTCAATGGCAAAAATCAATGAATATTGTAAATGCACAAACAGTAATATCTCCACATTGCAAGGTGCAATTCTGAAATTTTTTGCTTTTTCCTGTTAATCCTAGCATGATAAAGAAGATTCAAAGAGAGTGAGATGCCAGCTCCTTTCATTCAGTCAGTAGCTTCAAACATTTCTGGTATATGAAAAACATGTTTTTCAATGGCAAAAATCAATGAATATTGTAAATGCACAAACACTAATTTCTCCACATTGCAAGGTGCAATTCTGAAATTTTTTGCTTTTTCCTGCTAATCCTAGCATGATAAAGAAGATTCAAAGAGAGTGAGATGCCAGCTCCTTTCATTCAGTCAGTAGCTTCAAACATTTCTGGTATATGAAAAACATGTTTTTCAATGGCAAAAATCAATGAATATTGTAAATGCACAAACAGTAATATCTCCACATTGAAAGGTGCAATTCTGAAATTTTTTGCTTTTTCCTGCTAATCCTAGCATGATAAAGAAGATTCAAAGAGAGTGAGATGCCAGCTCCTTTCATTCAGTCAGTAGCTTCAAACATTTCTGGACGTTTTTCAATGGCAAAAATCAATGAATATTGTAAATGCACAAACAGTAATATCTCCACATTGCAAGGTGCAATTCTGAAATTTTTTGCTTTTTCCTGCTAATCCTAGCATGATAAAGAAGATTCAAAGAGAGTGAGATGCCAGCTCCTTTCATTCAGTCAGTAGCTTCAAACATTTCTGGACGTTTTTCAATGGCAAAAATCAATGAATATTGTAAATACACAAACAGTAATATCTCCACATTGCAAGGTGCAATTCTGAAATTTTTTGCTTTTTCCTGCTAATCCTAGCAGGATAAAGAAGATTCAAAGAGAGTGAGATGCCAGCTCCTTTCATTCAGTCAGTAGCTTCAAACATTTCTGGTATATGAAAAACATGTTTTTCAATGGCAAAAATCAATGAATATTGTAAATGCACAAACAGTAATATCTCAACATTGCAAGGTGCAATTCTGAAATTTTTTGCTTTTTCCTGCTAATCCTAGCATGATAAAGAAGATTCAAAGAGAGTGAGATGCCAGCTCCTTTCATTCAGTCAGTAGCTTCAAACATTTCTGGTATATGAAAAACATGTTTTTCAATGGCAAAAATCAATGAATATTGTAAATGCACAAACAGTAATATCTCCACATTGCAAGGTGCAATTCTGAAATTTTTTGCTTTTTCCTGCTAATCCTAGCATGATAAAGAAGATTCAAAGAGAGTGAGATGCCAGCTCCTTTCATTCAGTCAGTAGCTTCAAACATTTCTGGACGTTTTTCAATGGCAAAAATCAATGAATATTGTAAATGCACAAACAGTAATATCTCCACATTGCAAGGTGCAATTCTGAAATTTTTTGCTTTTTCCTGCTAATCCTAGCATGATAAAGAAGATTCAAAGAGAGTGAGATGCCAGCTCCTTTCATTCAGTCAGTAGCTTCAAACATTTCTGGACGTTTTTCAATGGCAAAAATCAATGAATATTGTAAATGCACAAACAGTAATATCTCCACATTGCAAGGTGCAATTCTGAAATTTTTTGCTTTTTCCTGCTAATCCTAGCAGGATAAAGAAGATTCAAAGAGAGTGAGATGCCAGCTCCTTTCATTCAGTCAGTAGCTTCAAACATTTCTGGTATATGAAAAACATGTTTTTCAATGGCAAAAATCAATGAATATTGTAAATGCACAAACAGTAATATCTCAACATTGCAAGGTGCAATTCTGAAATTTTTTGCTTTTTCCTGCTAATCCTAGCATGATAAAGAAGATTCAAAGAGAGTGAGATGCCAGCTCCTTTCATTCAGTCAGTAGCTTCAAACATTTCTGGACGTTTTTCAATGGCAAAAATCAATGAATATTGTAAATGCACAAACAGTAATATCTCCACATTGCAAGGTGCAATTCTGAAATTTTTTGCTTTTTCCTGCTAATCCTAGCATGATAAAGAAGATTCAAAGAGAGTGAGATGCCAGCTCCTTTCATTCAGTCAGTAGCTTCAAACATTTCTGGTATATGAAAAACATGTTTTTCAATGGCAAAAATCAATGAATATTGTAAATGCACAAACAGTAATATCTCCACATTGCAAGGTGCAATTCTGAAATTTTTTGCTTTTTCCTGCTAATCCTAGCATGATAAAGAAGATTCAAAGAGAGTGAGATGCCAGCTCCTTTCATTCAGTCAGTAGCTTCAAACATTTCTGGTATATGAAAAACATGTTTTTCAATGGCAAAAATCAATGAATATTGTAAATGCACAAACAGTAATATCTCCACATTGCAAGGTGCAATTCTGAAATTTTTTGCTTTTTCCTGCTAATCCTAGCATGATAAAGAAGATTCAAAGAGAGTGAGATGCCAGCTCCTTTCATTCAGTCAGTAGCTTCAAACATTTCTGGTATATGAAAAACATGTTTTTCAATGGCAAAAATCAATGAATATTGTAAATGCACAAACAGTAATATCTCCACATTGCAAGGTGCAATTGTGAAATTTTTTGCTTTTTCCTGCTAATCCTAGCATGATAAAGAAGATTCAAAGAGAGTGAGATGCCAGCTCCTTTCATTCAGTCAGTAGCTTCAAACATTTCTGGACGTTTTTCAATGGCAAAAATCAATGAATATTGTAAATGCACAAACAGTAATATCTCCACATTGCAAGGTGCAATTCTGAAATTTTTTGCTTTTTCCTGTTAATCCTAGCATGATAAAGAAGATTCAAAGAGAGTGAGATGCCAGCTCCTTTCATTCAGTCAGTAGCTTCAAACATTTCTGGTATATGAATAACATGATGTTTTTCAATGGCAAAAATCAATGAATATTGTAAATGCACAAACAGTAATATCTCCACATTTGCAAGGTGCAATTCTGAAATTTTTTGCTTATTCCTGCTAATCCTAGCATGATAAAGAAGATTCAAAGAGAGTGAGATGCCAGCTCCTTTCATTCAGTCAGTAGCTTCAAACATTTCTGGTATATGAAAAACATGTTTTTCAATGGCAAAAATCAATGAATATTGTAAATGCACAAACAGTAATATCTCAACATTGCAAGGTGCAATTCTGAAATTTTTTGCTTTTTCCTGCTAATCCTAGCATGATAAAGAAGATTCAAAGAGAGTGAGATGCCAGCTCCTTTCATTCAGTCAGTAGCTTCAAACATTTCTGGTATATGAAAAACATGTTTTTCAATGGCAAAAATCAATGAATATTGTAAATGCACAAACAGTAATATCTCCACATTGCAAGGTGCAATTCTGAAATTTTTTGCTTTTTCCTGCTAATCCTAGCATGATAAAGAAGATTCAAAGAGAGTGAGATGCCAGCTCCTTTCATTCAGTCAGTAGCTTCAAACATTTCTGGACGTTTTTCAATGGCAAAAATCAATGAATATTGTAAATGCACAAACAGTAATATCTCCACATTGCAAGGTGCAATTCTGAAATTTTTTGCTTTTTCCTGCTAATCCTAGCATGATAAAGAAGATTCAAAGAGAGTGAGATGCCAGCTCCTTTCATTCAGTCAGTAGCTTCAAACATTTCTGGACGTTTTTCAATGGCAAAAATCAATGAATATTGTAAATGCACAAACAGTAATATCTCCACATTGCAAGGTGCAATTCTGAAATTTTTTGCTTTTTCCTGCTAATCCTAGCAGGATAAAGAAGATTCAAAGAGAGTGAGATGCCAGCTCCTTTCATTCAGTCAGTAGCTTCAAACATTTCTGGTATATGAAAAACATGTTTTTCAATGGCAAAAATCAATGAATATTGTAAATGCACAAACAGTAATATCTCAACATTGCAAGGTGCAATTCTGAAATTTTTTGCTTTTTCCTGCTAATCCTAGCATGATAAAGAAGATTCAAAGAGAGTGAGATGCCAGCTCCTTTCATTCAGTCAGTAGCTTCAAACATTTCTGGACGTTTTTCAATGGCAAAAATCAATGAATATTGTAAATGCACAAACAGTAATATCTCCACATTGCAAGGTGCAATTCTGAAATTTTTTGCTTTTTCCTGCTAATCCTAGCATGATAAAGAAGATTCAAAGAGAGTGAGATGCCAGCTCCTTTCATTCAGTCAGTAGCTTCAAACATTTCTGGTATATGAAAAACATGTTTTTCAATGGCAAAAATCAATGAATATTGTAAATGCACAAACAGTAATATCTCCACATTGCAAGGTGCAATTCTGAAATTTTTTGCTTTTTCCTGCTAATCCTAGCATGATAAAGAAGATTCAAAGAGAGTGAGATGCCAGCTCCTTTCATTCAGTCAGTAGCTTCAAACATTTCTGGTATATGAAAAACATGTTTTTCAATGGCAAAAATCAATGAATATTGTAAATGCACAAACAGTAATATCTCCACATTGCAAGGTGCAATTCTGAAATTTTTTGCTTTTTCCTGCTAATCCTAGCATGATAAAGAAGATTCAAAGAGAGTGAGATGCCAGCTCCTTTCATTCAGTCAGTAGCTTCAAACATTTCTGGTATATGAAAAACATGTTTTTCAATGGCAAAAATCAATGAATATTGTAAATGCACAAACAGTAATATCTCCACATTGCAAGGTGCAATTCTGAAATTTTTTGCTTTTTCCTGCTAATCCTTGCATGATAAAGAAGATTCAAAGAGAGTGAGATGCCAGCTCATTTCATTCAGTCAGTAGCTTCAAACATTTCTGGACGTTTTTCAATGGCAAAAATCAATGAATATTGTAAATGCACAAACAGTAATATCTCCACATTGCAAGGTGCAATTCTGAAATTTTTTGCTTTTTCCTGTTAATCCTAGCATGATAAAGAAGATTCAAAGAGAGTGAGATGCCAGCTCCTTTCATTCAGTCAGTAGCTTCAAACATTTCTGGTATATGAATAACATGATGTTTTTCAATGGCAAAAATCAATGAATATTGTAAATGCACAAACAGTAATATCTCCACATTTGCAAGGTGCAATTCTGAAATTTTTTGCTTATTCCTGCTAATCCTAGCATGATAAAGAAGATTCAAAGAGAGTGAGATGCCAGCTCCTTTCATTAAGTCAGTAGCTTCAAACATTTCTGGACGTTTTTCAATGGCAAAAATCAATGAATATTGTAAATGCACAAACAGTAATATCTCCACATTGCAAGGTGCAATTCTGAAATTTTTTGCTTTTTCCTGCTAATCCTAGCATGATAAAGAAGATTCAAAGAGAGTGAGATGCCAGCTCCTTTCATTCAGTCAGTAGCTTCAAACATTTCTGGTATATGAAAAACATGTTTTTCAATGGCAAAAATCAATGAATATTGTAAATGCACAAACAGTAATATCTCCACATTGCAAGGTGCAATTCTGAAATTTTTTGCTTTTTCCTGCTAATCCTAGCATGATAAAGAAGATTCAAAGAGAGTGAGATGCCAGCTCCTTTCATTCAGTCAGTAGCTTCAAACATTTCTGGTATATGAATAACGATGTTTTTCAATGGCAAAAATCAATGAATATTGTAAATGCACAAACAGTAATATCTCCACATTGCAAGGTGCAATTCTGAAATTTTTTGCTTTTTCCTGCTAATCCTAGCATGATAAAGAAGATTCAAAGAGAGTGAGATGCCAGCTCCTTTCATTCAGTCAGTAGCTTCAAACATTTCTGGTATATGAAAAACATGTTTTTCAATGGCAAAAATCAATGAATATTGTAAATGCACAAACAGTAATATCTCCACATTGCAAGGTGCAATTCTGAAATTTTTTGCTTTTTCCTGCTAATCCTAGCATGATAAAGAAGATTCAAAGAGAGTGAGATGCCAGCTCCTTTCATTCAGTCAGTAGCTTCAAACATTTCTGGTATATGAAAAACGTTTTTCAATGGCAAAAATCAATGAATATTGTAAATGCACAAACAGTAATATCTCCACATTGCAAGGTGCAATTCTGAAATTTTTTGCTTTTTCCTGCTAATCCTAGCATGATAAAGAAGATTCGAAGAGAGTGAGATGCCAGCTCCTTTCATTCAGTCAGTAGCTTCAAACATTTCTGGTATATGAAAAACATGTTTTTCAATGGCAAAAATCAATGAATATTGTAAATGCACAAACAGTAATATCTCCACATTGCAAGGTGCAATTCTGAAATTTTTGCTTTTTCCTGCTAATCCTAGCATGATAAAGAAGATTCAAAGAGAGTGAGATGCCAGCTCCTTTCATTCAGTCAGTAGCTTCAAACATTTCTGGACGTTTTTCAATGGCAAAAATCAATGAATATTGTAAATGCACAAACAGTAATATCTCCACATTGCAAGGTGCAATTCTGAAATTTTTTGCTTTTTCCTGTTAATCCTAGCATGATAAAGAAGATTCAAAGAGAGTGAGATGCCAGCTCCTTTTATTCAGTCAGTAGCTTCAAACATTTCTGGTATATGAATAACATGATGTTTTTCAATGGCAAAAATCAATGAATATTGTAAATGCACAAACAGTAATATCTCCACATTGCAAGGTGCAATTCTGAAATTTTTTGCTTTTTCCTGCTAATCCTAGCATGATAAAGAAGATTCAAAGAGAGTGAGATGCCAGCTCCTTTCATTCAGTCAGTAGCTTCAAACATTTCTGGACGTTTTTCAATGGCAAAAATCAATGAATATTGTAAATGCACAAACAGTAATATCTCCACATTGCAAGGTGCAATTCTGAAATTTTTTGCTTTTTCCTGTTAATCCTAGCATGATAAAGAAGATTCAAAGAGAGTGAGATGCCAGCTCCTTTCATTCAGTCAGTAGCTTCAAACATTTCTGGTATATGAAAAACATGTTTTTCAATGGCAAAAATCAATGAATATTGTAAATGCACAAACAGTAATATCTCCACATTGCAATGTGCAATTCTGAAATTTTTTGCTTTTTCCTGCTAATCCTAGCATGATAAAGAAGATTCAAAGAGAGTGAGATGCCAGCTCCTTTCATTCAGTCAGTAGCTTCAAACATTTCTGGTATATGAAAAACATGTTTTTCAATGGCAAAAATCAATGAATATTGTAAATGCACAAACAGTAATATCTCCACATTGCAAGGTGCAATTCTGAAATTTTTTGCTTTTTCCTGCTAATCCTAGCATGATAAAGAAGATTCAAAGAGAGTGAGATGCCAGCTCCTTTCATTCAGTCAGTAGCTTCAAACATTTCTGGTATATGAAAAACATGTTTTTCAATGGCAAAAATCAATGAATATTGTAAATGCACAAACAGTAATATCTCCACATTGCAAGGTGCAATTCTGAAATTTTTTGCTTTTTCCTGCTAATCCTAGCATGATAAAGAAGATTCAAAGAGAGTGAGATGCCAGCTCCTTTCATTCAGTCAGTAGCTTCAAACATTTCTGGTATATGAAAAACGTTTTTCAATGGCAAAAATCAATGAATATTGTAAATGCACAAACAGTAATATCTACACATTGCAAGGTGCAATTCTGAAATTTTTTGCTTTTTCCTGCTAATCCTAGCATGATAAAGAAGATTCAAAGAGAGTGAGATGCCAGCTCCTTTCATTCAGTCAGTAGCTTCAAACATTTCTGGACGTTTTTCAAAGGCAAAAATCAATGAATATTGTAAATGCACAAACAGTAATATCTCCACATTGCAAGGTGCAATTCTGAAATTTTTTGCTTTTTCCTGTTAATCCTAGCATGATAAAGAAGATTCAAAGAGAGTGAGATGCCAGCTCCTTTCATTCAGTCAGTAGCTTCAAACATTTCTGGTATATGAATAACATGATGTTTTTCAATGGCAAAAATCAATGAATATTGTAAATGCACAAACAGTAATATCTCCACATTGCAAGGTGCAATTCTGAAATTTTTTGCTTTTTCCTGCTAATCCTAGCATGATAAAGAAGATTCAAAGAGAGTGAGATGCCAGCTCCTTTCATTCAGTCAGTAGCTTCAAACATTTCTGGACGTTTTTCAATGGCAAAAATCAATGAATATTGTAAATGCACAAACAGTAATATCTCCACATTGCAAGGTGCAATTCTGAAATTTTTTGCTTTTTCCTGCTAATCCTAGCAGGATAAAGAAGATTCAAAGAGAGTGAGATGCCAGCTCCTTTCATTCAGTCAGTAGCTTCAAACATTTCTGGTATATGAAAAACATGTTTTTCAATGGCAAAAATCAATGAATATTGTAAATGCACAAACAGTAATATCTCCACATTGCAAGGTGCAATTCTGAAATTTTTTGCTTTTTCCTGCTAATCCTAGCATGATAAAGAAGATTCAAAGAGAGTGAGATGCCAGCTCCTTTCATTCAGTCAGTAGCTTCAAACATTTCTGGACGTTTTTCAATGGCAAAAATCAATGAATATTGTAAATGCACAAACAGTAATATCTCCACATTGCAAGGTGCAATTCTGAAATTTTTTGCTTTTTCCTGTTAATCCTAGCATGATAAAGAAGATTCAAAGAGAGTGAGATGCCAGCTCCTTTCATTCAGTCAGTAGCTTCAAACATTTCTGGTATATGAAAAACATGTTTTTCAATGGCAAAAATCAATGAATATTGTAAATGCACAAACAGTAATATCTCCACATTGCAAGGTGCAATTCTGAAATTTTTTGCTTTTTCCTGCTAATCCTAGCATGATAAAGAAGATTCAAAGAGAGTGAGATGCCAGCTCCTTTCATTCAGTCAGTAGCTTCAAACATTTCTGGTATATGAAAAACATGTTTTTCAATGGCAAAAATCAATGAATATTGTAAATGCACAAACAGTAATATTTCCACATTGCAAGGTGCAATTCTGAAATTTTTTGCTTTTTCCTGCTAATCCTAGCATGATAAAGAATATTCAAAGAGAGTGAGATGCCAGCTCCTTTCATTCAGTCAGTAGCTTCAAACATTTATGGACGTTTTTCAATGGCAAACATCAATGAATATTGTAAATGCACAAACAGTAATATCTCCACATTGCAAGGTGCAATTCTGAAATTTTTTGCTTTTTCCTGCTAATCCTAGCATGATAAAGAAGATTCAAAGAGAGTGAGATGCCAGCTCCTTTCATTCAGTCAGTAGCTTCAAACATTTCTGGTATATGAAAAACATGTTTTTCAATGGCAAAAATCAATGAATATTGTAAATGCACAAACAGTAATATCTCCACATTGCAAGGTGCAATTCTGAAATTTTTTGCTTTTTCCTGCTAATCCTAGCATGATAAAGAAGATTCAAAGAGAGTGAGATGCCAGCTCCTTTCATTCAGTCAGTAGCTTCAAACATTTCTGGACGTTTTTCAATGGCAAAAATCAATGAATATTGTAAATGCACAAACAGTAATATCTCCACATTGCAAGGTGCAATTCTGAAATTTTTTGCTTTTTCCTGTTAATCCTAGCATGATAAAGAAGATTCAAAGAGAGTGAGATGCCAGCTCCTTTCATTCAGTCAGTAGCTTCAAACATTTCTGGTATATGAATAACATGATGTTTTTCAATGGCAAAAATCAATGAATATTGTAAATGCACAAACAGTAATATCTCCACATTTGCAAGGTGCAATTCTGAAATTTTTTGCTTATTCCTGCTAATCCTAGCATGATAAAGAAGATTCAAAGAGAGTGAGATGCCAGCTCCTTTCATTAAGTCAGTAGCTTCAAACATTTCTGGACGTTTTTCAATGGCAAAAATCAATGAATATTGTAAATGCACAAACAGTAATATCTCCACATTGCAAGGTGCAATTCTGAAATTTTTTGCTTTTTCCTGCTAATCCTAGCATGATAAAGAAGATTCAAAGAGAGTGAGATGCCAGCTCCTTTCATTCAGTCAGTAGCTTCAAACATTTCTGGTATATGAAAAACATGTTTTTCAATGGCAAAAATCAATGAATATTGTAAATGCACAAACAGTAATATCTCCACATTGCAAGGTGCAATTCTGAAATTTTTTGCTTTTTCCTGCTAATCCTAGCATGATAAAGAAGATTCAAAGAGAGTGAGATGCCAGCTCCTTTCATTCAGTCAGTAGCTTCAAACATTTCTGGTATATGAATAACGATGTTTTTCAATGGCAAAAATCAATGAATATTGTAAATGCACAAACAGTAATATCTCCACATTGCAAGGTGCAATTCTGAAATTTTTTGCTTTTTCCTGCTAATCCTAGCATGATAAAGAAGATTCAAAGAGAGTGAGATGCCAGCTCCTTTCATTCAGTCAGTAGCTTCAAACATTTCTGGTATATGAAAAACATGTTTTTCAATGGCAAAAATCAATGAATATTGTAAATGCACAAACAGTAATATCTCCACATTGCAAGGTGCAATTCTGAAATTTTTTGCTTTTTCCTGCTAATCCTAGCATGATAAAGAAGATTCAAAGAGAGTGAGATGCCAGCTCCTTTCATTCAGTCAGTAGCTTCAAACATTTCTGGTATATGAAAAACGTTTTTCAATGGCAAAAATCAATGAATATTGTAAATGCACAAACAGTAATATCTCCACATTGCAAGGTGCAATTCTGAAATTTTTTGCTTTTTCCTGCTAATCCTAGCATGATAAAGAAGATTCGAAGAGAGTGAGATGCCAGCTCCTTTCATTCAGTCAGTAGCTTCAAACATTTCTGGTATATGAAAAACATGTTTTTCAATGGCAAAAATCAATGAATATTGTAAATGCACAAACAGTAATATCTCCACATTGCAAGGTGCAATTCTGAAATTTTTTGCTTTTTCCTGCTAATCCTAGCATGATAAAGAAGATTCAAAGAGAGTGAGATGCCAGCTCCTTTCATTCAGTCAGTAGCTTCAAACATTTCTGGACGTTTTTCAATGGCAAAAATCAATGAATATTGTAAATGCACAAACAGTAATATCTCCACATTGCAAGGTGCAATTCTGAAATTTTTTGCTTTTTCCTGTTAATCCTAGCATGATAAAGAAGATTCAAAGAGAGTGAGATGCCAGCTCCTTTTATTCAGTCAGTAGCTTCAAACATTTCTGGTATATGAATAACATGATGTTTTTCAATGGCAAAAATCAATGAATATTGTAAATGCACAAACAGTAATATCTCCACATTGCAAGGTGCAATTCTGAAATTTTTTGCTTTTTCCTGCTAATCCTAGCATGATAAAGAAGATTCAAAGAGAGTGAGATGCCAGCTCCTTTCATTCAGTCAGTAGCTTCAAACATTTCTGGACGTTTTTCAATGGCAAAAATCAATGAATATTGTAAATGCACAAACAGTAATATCTCCACATTGCAAGGTGCAATTCTGAAATTTTTTGCTTTTTCCTGTTAATCCTAGCATGATAAAGAAGATTCAAAGAGAGTGAGATGCCAGCTCCTTTCATTCAGTCAGTAGCTTCAAACATTTCTGGTATATGAAAAACATGTTTTTCAATGGCAAAAATCAATGAATATTGTAAATGCACAAACAGTAATATCTCCACATTGCAATGTGCAATTCTGAAATTTTTTGCTTTTTCCTGCTAATCCTAGCATGATAAAGAAGATTCAAAGAGAGTGAGATGCCAGCTCCTTTCATTCAGTCAGTAGCTTCAAACATTTCTGGTATATGAAAAACATGTTTTTCAATGGCAAAAATCAATGAATATTGTAAATGCACAAACAGTAATATCTCCACATTGCAAGGTGCAATTCTGAAATTTTTTGCTTTTTCCTGCTAATCCTAGCATGATAAAGAAGATTCAAAGAGAGTGAGATGCCAGCTCCTTTCATTCAGTCAGTAGCTTCAAACATTTCTGGTATATGAAAAACGTTTTTCAATGGCAAAAATCAATGAATATTGTAAATGCACAAACAGTAATATCTCCACATTGCAAGGTGCAATTCTGAAATTTTTTGCTTTTTCCTGCTAATCCTAGCATGATAAAGAAGATTCAAAGAGAGTGAGATGCCAGCTCCTTTCATTCAGTCAGTAGCTTCAAACATTTCTGGTATATGAAAAACGTTTTTCAATGGCAAAAATCAATGAATATTGTAAATGCACAAACAGTAATATCTACACATTGCAAGGTGCAATTCTGAAATTTTTTGCTTTTTCCTGCTAATCCTAGCATGATAAAGAAGATTCAAAGAGAGTGAGATGCCAGCTCCTTTCATTCAGTCAGTAGCTTCAAACATTTCTGGACGTTTTTCAAAGGCAAAAATCAATGAATATTGTAAATGCACAAACAGTAATATCTCCACATTGCAAGGTGCAATTCTGAAATTTTTTGCTTTTTCCTGTTAATCCTAGCATGATAAAGAAGATTCAAAGAGAGTGAGATGCCAGCTCCTTTCATTCAGTCAGTAGCTTCAAACATTTCTGGTATATGAATAACATGATGTTTTTCAATGGCAAAAATCAATGAATATTGTAAATGCACAAACAGTAATATCTCCACATTGCAAGGTGCAATTCTGAAATTTTTTGCTTTTTCCTGCTAATCCTAGCATGATAAAGAAGATTCAAAGAGAGTGAGATGCCAGCTCCTTTCATTCAGTCAGTAGCTTCAAACATTTCTGGACGTTTTTCAATGGCAAAAATCAATGAATATTGTAAATGCACAAACAGTAATATCTCCACATTGCAAGGTGCAATTCTGAAATTTTTTGCTTTTTCCTGCTAATCCTAGCAGGATAAAGAAGATTCAAAGAGAGTGAGATGCCAGCTCCTTTCATTCAGTCAGTAGCTTCAAACATTTCTGGTATATGAAAAACATGTTTTTCAATGGCAAAAATCAATGAATATTGTAAATGCACAAACAGTAATATCTCCACATTGCAAGGTGCAATTCTGAAATTTTTTGCTTTTTCCTGCTAATCCTAGCATGATAAAGAAGATTCAAAGAGAGTGAGATGCCAGCTCCTTTCATTCAGTCAGTAGCTTCAAACATTTCTGGTATATGAAAAACATGTTTTTCAATGGCAAAAATCAATGAATATTGTAAATGCACAAACAGTAATATTTCCACATTGCAAGGTGCAATTCTGAAATTTTTTGCTTTTTCCTGCTAATCCTAGCATGATAAAGAATATTCAAAGAGAGTGAGATGCCAGCTCCTTTCATTCAGTCAGTAGCTTCAAACATTTATGGACGTTTTTCAATGGCAAACATCAATGAATATTGTAAATGCACAAACAGTAATATCTCCACATTGCAAGGTGCAATTCTGAAATTTTTTGCTTTTTCCTGCTAATCCTAGCATGATAAAGAAGATTCAAAGAGAGTGAGATGCCAGCTCCTTTCATTCAGTCAGTAGCTTCAAACATTTCTGGTATATGAAAAACATGTTTTTCAATGGCAAAAATCAATGAATATTGTAAATGCACAAACAGTAATATCTCCACATTGCAAGGTGCAATTCTGAAATTTTTTGCTTTTTCCTGCTAATCCTAGCATGATAAAGAAGATTCAAAGAGAGTGAGATGCCAGCTCCTTTCATTCAGTCAGTAGCTTCAAACATTTCTGGACGTTTTTCAATGGCAAAAATCAATGAATATTGTAAATGCACAAACAGTAATATCTCCACATTGCAAGGTGCAATTCTGAAATTTTTTGCTTTTTCCTGTTAATCCTAGCATGATAAAGAAGATTCAAAGAGAGTGAGATGCCAGCTCCTTTCATTCAGTCAGTAGCTTCAAACATTTCTGGTATATGAATAACATGATGTTTTTCAATGGCAAAAATCAATGAATATTGTAAATGCACAAACAGTAATATCTCCACATTTGCAAGGTGCAATTCTGAAATTTTTTGCTTATTCCTGCTAATCCTAGCATGATAAAGAAGATTCAAAGAGAGTGAGATGCCAGCTCCTTTCATTAAGTCAGTAGCTTCAAACATTTCTGGACGTTTTTCAATGGCAAAAATCAATGAATATTGTAAATGCACAAACAGTAATATCTCCACATTGCAAGGTGCAATTCTGAAATTTTTTGCTTTTTCCTGCTAATCCTAGCATGATAAAGAAGATTCAAAGAGAGTGAGATGCCAGCTCCTTTCATTCAGTCAGTAGCTTCAAACATTTCTGGTATATGAAAAACATGTTTTTCAATGGCAAAAATCAATGAATATTGTAAATGCACAAACAGTAATATCTCCACATTGCAAGGTGCAATTCTGAAATTTTTTGCTTTTTCCTGCTAATCCTAGCATGATAAAGAAGATTCAAAGAGAGTGAGATGCCAGCTCCTTTCATTCAGTCAGTAGCTTCAAACATTTCTGGTATATGAATAACGATGTTTTTCAATGGCAAAAATCAATGAATATTGTAAATGCACAAACAGTAATATCTCCACATTGCAAGGTGCAATTCTGAAATTTTTTGCTTTTTCCTGCTAATCCTAGCATGATAAAGAAGATTCAAAGAGAGTGAGATGCCAGCTCCTTTCATTCAGTCAGTAGCTTCAAACATTTCTGGTATATGAAAAACATGTTTTTCAATGGCAAAAATCAATGAATATTGTAAATGCACAAACAGTAATATCTCCACATTGCAAGGTGCAATTCTGAAATTTTTTGCTTTTTCCTGCTAATCCTAGCATGATAAAGAAGATTCAAAGAGAGTGAGATGCCAGCTCCTTTCATTCAGTCAGTAGCTTCAAACATTTCTGGTATATGAAAAACGTTTTTCAATGGCAAAAATCAATGAATATTGTAAATGCACAAACAGTAATATCTCCACATTGCAAGGTGCAATTCTGAAATTTTTTGCTTTTTCCTGCTAATCCTAGCATGATAAAGAAGATTCGAAGAGAGTGAGATGCCAGCTCCTTTCATTCAGTCAGTAGCTTCAAACATTTCTGGTATATGAAAAACATGTTTTTCAATGGCAAAAATCAATGAATATTGTAAATGCACAAACAGTAATATCTCCACATTGCAAGGTGCAATTCTGAAATTTTTTGCTTTTTCCTGCTAATCCTAGCATGATAAAGAAGATTCAAAGAGAGTGAGATGCCAGCTCCTTTCATTCAGTCAGTAGCTTCAAACATTTCTGGACGTTTTTCAATGGCAAAAATCAATGAATATTGTAAATGCACAAACAGTAATATCTCCACATTGCAAGGTGCAATTCTGAAATTTTTTGCTTTTTCCTGTTAATCCTAGCATGATAAAGAAGATTCAAAGAGAGTGAGATGCCAGCTCCTTTTATTCAGTCAGTAGCTTCAAACATTTCTGGTATATGAATAACATGATGTTTTTCAATGGCAAAAATCAATGAATATTGTAAATGCACAAACAGTAATATCTCCACATTGCAAGGTGCAATTCTGAAATTTTTTGCTTTTTCCTGCTAATCCTAGCATGATAAAGAAGATTCAAAGAGAGTGAGATGCCAGCTCCTTTCATTCAGTCAGTAGCTTCAAACATTTCTGGACGTTTTTCAATGGCAAAAATCAATGAATATTGTAAATGCACAAACAGTAATATCTCCACATTGCAAGGTGCAATTCTGAAATTTTTTGCTTTTTCCTGTTAATCCTAGCATGATAAAGAAGATTCAAAGAGAGTGAGATGCCAGCTCCTTTCATTCAGTCAGTAGCTTCAAACATTTCTGGTATATGAAAAACATGTTTTTCAATGGCAAAAATCAATGAATATTGTAAATGCACAAACAGTAATATCTCCACATTGCAATGTGCAATTCTGAAATTTTTTGCTTTTTCCTGCTAATCCTAGCATGATAAAGAAGATTCAAAGAGAGTGAGATGCCAGCTCCTTTCATTCAGTCAGTAGCTTCAAACATTTCTGGTATATGAAAAACATGTTTTTCAATGGCAAAAATCAATGAATATTGTAAATGCACAAACAGTAATATCTCCACATTGCAAGGTGCAATTCTGAAATTTTTTGCTTTTTCCTGCTAATCCTAGCATGATAAAGAAGATTCAAAGAGAGTGAGATGCCAGCTCCTTTCATTCAGTCAGTAGCTTCAAACATTTCTGGTATATGAAAAACGTTTTTCAATGGCAAAAATCAATGAATATTGTAAATGCACAAACAGTAATATCTCCACATTGCAAGGTGCAATTCTGAAATTTTTTGCTTTTTCCTGCTAATCCTAGCATGATAAAGAAGATTCAAAGAGAGTGAGATGCCAGCTCCTTTCATTCAGTCAGTAGCTTCAAACATTTCTGGTATATGAAAAACGTTTTTCAATGGCAAAAATCAATGAATATTGTAAATGCACAAACAGTAATATCTACACATTGCAAGGTGCAATTCTGAAATTTTTTGCTTTTTCCTGCTAATCCTAGCATGATAAAGAAGATTCAAAGAGAGTGAGATGCCAGCTCCTTTCATTCAGTCAGTAGCTTCAAACATTTCTGGACGTTTTTCAAAGGCAAAAATCAATGAATATTGTAAATGCACAAACAGTAATATCTCCACATTGCAAGGTGCAATTCTGAAATTTTTTGCTTTTTCCTGTTAATCCTAGCATGATAAAGAAGATTCAAAGAGAGTGAGATGCCAGCTCCTTTCATTCAGTCAGTAGCTTCAAACATTTCTGGTATATGAATAACATGATGTTTTTCAATGGCAAAAATCAATGAATATTGTAAATGCACAAACAGTAATATCTCCACATTGCAAGGTGCAATTCTGAAATTTTTTGCTTTTTCCTGCTAATCCTAGCATGATAAAGAAGATTCAAAGAGAGTGAGATGCCAGCTCCTTTCATTCAGTCAGTAGCTTCAAACATTTCTGGACGTTTTTCAATGGCAAAAATCAATGAATATTGTAAATGCACAAACAGTAATATCTCCACATTGCAAGGTGCAATTCTGAAATTTTTTGCTTTTTCCTGCTAATCCTAGCAGGATAAAGAAGATTCAAAGAGAGTGAGATGCCAGCTCCTTTCATTCAGTCAGTAGCTTCAAACATTTCTGGTATATGAAAAACATGTTTTTCAATGGCAAAAATCAATGAATATTGTAAATGCACAAACAGTAATATCTCCACATTGCAAGGTGCAATTCTGAAATTTTTTGCTTTTTCCTGCTAATCCTAGCATGATAAAGAAGATTCAAAGAGAGTGAGATGCCAGCTCCTTTCATTCAGTCAGTAGCTTCAAACATTTCTGGACGTTTTTCAATGGCAAAAATCAATGAATATTGTAAATGCACAAACAGTAATATCTCCACATTGCAAGGTGCAATTCTGAAATTTTTTGCTTTTTCCTGTTAATCCTAGCATGATAAAGAAGATTCAAAGAGAGTGAGATGCCAGCTCCTTTCATTCAGTCAGTAGCTTCAAACATTTCTGGTATATGAAAAACATGTTTTTCAATGGCAAAAATCAATGAATATTGTAAATGCACAAACAGTAATATCTCCACATTGCAAGGTGCAATTCTGAAATTTTTTGCTTTTTCCTGCTAATCCTAGCATGATAAAGAAGATTCAAAGAGAGTGAGATGCCAGCTCCTTTCATTCAGTCAGTAGCTTCAAACATTTCTGGTATATGAAAAACATGTTTTTCAATGGCAAAAATCAATGAATATTGTAAATGCACAAACAGTAATATTTCCACATTGCAAGGTGCAATTCTGAAATTTTTTGCTTTTTCCTGCTAATCCTAGCATGATAAAGAATATTCAAAGAGAGTGAGATGCCAGCTCCTTTCATTCAGTCAGTAGCTTCAAACATTTATGGACGTTTTTCAATGGCAAACATCAATGAATATTGTAAATGCACAAACAGTAATATCTCCACATTGCAAGGTGCAATTCTGAAATTTTTTGCTTTTTCCTGTTAATCCTAGCATGATAAAGAAGATTCAAAGAGAGTGAGATGCCAGCTCCTTTCATTCAGTCAGTAGCTTCAAACATTTCTGGTATATGAATAACATGATGTTTTTCAATGGCAAAAATCAATGAATATTGTAAATGCACAAACAATAATATCTCCACATTGCAAGGTGCAATTCTGAAATTTTTTGCTTTTTCCTGCTAATCCTAGCATGATAAAGAAGATTCAAAGAGAGTGAGATGCCAGCTCCTTTCATTCAGTCAGTAGCTTCAAACATTTCTGGACGTTTTTCAATGGCAAAAATCAATGAATATTGTAAATGCACAAACAGTAATATCTCCACATTGCAAGGTGCAATTCTGAAATTTTTTGCTTTTTCCTGCTAATCCTAGCATGATAAAGAAGATTCAAAGAGAGTGAGATGCCAGCTCCTTTCATTCAGTCAGTAGCTTCAAACATTTCTGGACGTTTTTCAATGGCAAAAATCAATGAATATTGTAAATGCACAAAAAGTAATATCTCCACATTGCAAGGTGCAATTCTGAAATTTTTTGCTTTTTCCTGCTAATACTAGCATGATAAAGAAGATTCAAAGAGAGTGAGATGCCAGCTCCTTTCATTCAGTCAGTAGCTTCAAACATTTCTGGACGTTTTTCAATGGCAAAAATCAATGAATATTGTAAATGCACAAACAGTAATATCTCCACATTGCAAGGTGCAATTCTGAAATTTTTTGCTTTTTCCTGCTAATCCTAGCAGGATAAAGAAGATTCAAAGAGAGTGAGATGCCAGCTCCTTTCATTCAGTCAGTAGCTTCAAACATTTCTGGTATATGAAAAACATGTTTTTCAATGGCAAAAATCAATGAATATTGTAAATGCACAAACAGTAATATCTCCACATTGCAAGGTGCAATTCTGAAATTTTTTGCTTTTTCCTGCTAATCCTAGCATGGTAAAGAAGATTCAAAGAGAGTGAGATGCCAGCTCCTTTCATTCAGTCAGTAGCTTCAAACATTTCTGGTATATGAAAAACATGTTTTTCAATGGCAAAAATCAATGAATATTGTAAATGCACAAACAGTAATATCTCCACATTGCAAGGTGCAATTCTGAAATTTTTTGCTTTTTCCTGCTAATCCTAGCATGATAAAGAAGATTCAAAGAGAGTGAGATGCCAGCTCCTTTCATTCAGTCAGTAGCTTCAAACATTTCTGGTATATGAAAAACATGTTTTTCAATGGCAAAAAACAATGAATATTGTAAATGCACAAACACTAATTTCTCCACATTGCAAGGTGCAATTCTGAAATTTTTTGCTTTTTCCTGCTAATCCTAGCATGATAAAGAAGATTCAAAGAGAGTGAGATGCCAGCTCCTTTCATTCAGTCAGTAGCTTCAAACATTTCTGGTATATGAAAAACATGTTTTTCAATGGCAAAAATCAATGAATATTGTAAATGCACAAACAGTAATATCTCCACATTGCAAGGTGCAATTCTGAAATTTTTTGCTTTTTCCTGCTAATCCTAGCATGATAAAGAAGATTCAAAGAGAGTGAGATGCCAGCTCCTTTCATTCAGTCAGTAGCTTCAAACATTTCTGGTATATGAAAAACGTTTTTCAATGGCAAAAATCAATGAATATTGTAAATGCACAAACAGTAATATCTCCACATTGCAAGGTGCAATTCTGAAATTTTTTGCTTTTTCCTGCTAATCCTAGCATGATAAAGAAGATTCAAAGAGAGTGAGATGCCAGCTCCTTTCATTCAGTCAGTAGCTTCAAACATTTCTGGACGTTTTTCAATGGCAAAAATCAATGAATATTGTAAATGCACAAACAGTAATATCTCCACATTGCAAGGTGCAATTCTGAAATTTTTTGCTTTTTCCTGCTAATCCTAGCATGATAAAGAAGATTCAAAGAGAGTGAGATGCCAGCTCCTTTCATTCAGTCAGTAGCTTCAAACATTTCTGGACGTTTTTCAATGGCAAAAATCAATGAATATTGTAAATGCACAAACAGTAATATCTCCACATTGCAAGGTGCAATTCTGAAATTTTTTGCTTTTTCCTGCTAATCCTAGCAGGATAAAGAAGATTCAAAGAGAGTGAGATGCCAGCTCCTTTCATTCAGTCAGTAGCTTCAAACATTTCTGGTATATGAAAAACATGTTTTTCAATGGCAAAAATCAATGAATATTGTAAATGCACAAACAGTAATATCTCAACATTGCAAGGTGCAATTCTGGAATTTTTTGCTTTTTCCTGCTAATCCTAGCATGATAAAGAAGATTCAAAGAGAGTGAGATGCCAGCTCCTTTCATTCAGTCAGTAGCTTCAAACATTTCTGGACGTTTTTCAATGGCAAAAATCAATGAATATTGTAAATGCACAAACAGTAATATCTCCACATTGCAAGGTGCAATTCTGAAATTTTTTGCTTTTTCCTGCTAATCCTAGCATGATAAAGAAGATTCAAAGAGAGTGAGATGCCAGCTCCTTTCATTCAGTCAGTAGCTTCAAACATTTCTGGTATATGAAAAACATGTTTTTCAATGGCAAAAATCAATGAATATTGTAAATGCACAAACAGTAATATCTCCACATTGCAAGGTGCAATTCTGAAATTTTTTGCTTTTTCCTGCTAATCCTAGCATGATAAAGAAGATTCAAAGAGAGTGAGATGCCAGCTCCTTTCATTCAGTCAGTAGCTTCAAACATTTCTGGTATATGAAAAACATGTTTTTCAATGGCAAAAATCAATGAATATTGTAAATGCACAAACAGTAATATCTCCACATTGCAAGGTGCAATTCTGAAATTTTTTGCTTTTTCCTGCTAATCCTAGCATGATAAAGAAGATTCAAAGAGAGTGAGATGCCAGCTCCTTTCATTCAGTCAGTAGCTTCAAACATTTCTGGTATATGAAAAACATGTTTTTCAATGGCAAAAATCAATGAATATTGTAAATGCGCAAACAGTAATATCTCCACATTGCAAGGTGCAATTCTGAAATTTTTTGCTTTTTCCTGCTAATCCTAGCATGATAAAGAAGATTCAAAGAGAGTGAGATGCCAGCTCCTTTCATTCAGTCAGTAGCTTCAAACATTTCTGGACGTTTTTCAATGGCAAAAATCAATGAATATTGTAAATGCACAAACAGTAATATCTCCACATTGCAAGGTGCAATTCTGAAATTTTTTGCTTTTTCCTGTTAATCCTAGCATGATAAAGAAGATTCAAAGAGAGTGAGATGCCAGCTCCTTTCATTCAGTCAGTAGCTTCAAACATTTCTGGTATATGAATAACATGATGTTTTTCAATGGCAAAAATCAATGAATATTGTAAATGCACAAACAGTAATATCTCCACATTGCAAGGTGCAATTCTGAAATTTTTTACTTTTTCCTGTTAATCCTAGCATGATAAAGAAGATTCAAAGAGAGTGAGATGCCAGCTCCTTTCATTCAGTCAGTAGCTTCAAACATTTCTGGACGTTTTTCAATGGCAAAAATCAATGAATATTGTAAATGCACAAACAGTAATATCTCCACATTGCAAGGTGCAATTCTGAAATTTTTTGCTTTTTCCTGCTAATCCTAGCATGATAAAGAAGATTCAAAGAGAGTGAGATGCCAGCTCCTTTCATTCAGTCAGTAGCTTCAAACATTTCTGGTATATGAAAAACATGTTTTTCAATGGCAAAAATCAATGAATATTGTAAATGCACAAACAGTAATATCTCCACATTGCAAGGTGCAATTCTGAAATTTTTTGCTTTTTCCTGCTAATCCTAGCATGATAAAGAAGATTCAAAGAGAGTGAGATGCCAGCTCCTTTCATTCAGTCAGTAGCTTCAAACATTTCTGGTATATGAATAACGATGTTTTTCAATGGCAAAAATCAATGAATATTGTAAATGCACAAACAGTAATATCTCCACATTGCAAGGTGCAATTCTGAAATTTTTTGCTTTTTCCTGCTAATCCTAGCATGATAAAGAAGATTCAAAGAGAGTGAGATGCCAGCTCCTTTCATTCAGTCAGTAGCTTCAAACATTTCTGGTATATGAAAAACATGTTTTTCAATGGCAAAAATCAATGAATATTGTAAATGCACAAACAGTAATATCTCCACATTGCAAGGTGCAATTCTGAAATTTTTTGCTTTTTCCTGCTAATCCTAGCATGATAAGGAAGATTCAAAGAGAGTGAGATGCCAGCTCCTTTCATTCAGTCAGTAGCTTCAAACATTTCTGGTATATGAAAAACGTTTTTCAATGGCAAAAATCAATGAATATTGTAAATGCACAAACAGTAATATCTCCACATTGCAAGGTGCAATTCTGAAATTTTTTGCTTTTTCCTGCTAATCCTAGCATGATAAAGAAGATTCAAAGAGAGTGAGATGCCAGCTCCTTTCATTCAGTCAGTAGCTTCAAACATTTCTGGACGTTTTTCAATGGCAAAAATCAATGAATATTGTAAATGCACAAACAGTAATATCTCCACATTGCAAGGTGCAATTCTGAAATTTTTTGCTTTTTCCTGCTAATCCTAGCATGATAAAGAAGATTCAAAGAGAGTGAGATGCCAGCTCCTTTCATTCAGTCAGTAGCTTCAAACATTTCTGGACGTTTTTCAATGGCAAAAATCAATGAATATTGTAAATGCACAAACAGTAATATCTCCACATTGCAAGGTGCAATTCTGAAATTTTTTGCTTTTTCCTGTTAATCCTAGCATGATAAAGAAGATTCAAAGAGAGTGAGATGCCAGCTCCTTTCATTCAGTCAGTAGCTTCAAACATTTCTGGTATATGAAAAACATGTTTTTCAATGGCAAAAATCAATGAATATTGTAAATGCACAAACAGTAATATCTCCACATTGCAATGTGCAATTCTGAAATTTTTTGCTTTTTCCTGCTAATCCTAGCATGATAAAGAAGATTCAAAGAGAGTGAGATGCCAGCTCCTTTCATTCAGTCAGTAGCTTCAAACATTTCTGGTATATGAAAAACATGTTTTTCAATGGCAAAAATCAATGAATATTGTAAATGCACAAACAGTAATATCTCCACATTGCAAGGTGCAATTCTGAAATTTTTTGCTTTTTCCTGCTAATCCTAGCATGATAAAGAAGGTTCAAAGAGAGTGAGATGCCAGCTCCTTTCATTCAGTCAGTAGCTTCAAACATTTCTGGTATATGAAAAACATGTTTTTCAATGGCAAAAATCAATGAATATTGTAAATGCACAAACAGTAATATCTCCACATTGCAAGGTGCAATTCTGAAATTTTTTGCTTTTTCCTGCTAATCCTAGCATGATAAAGAAGATTCAAAGAGAGTGAGATGCCAGCTCCTTTCATTCAGTCAGTAGCTTCAAACATTTCTGGTATATGAAAAACGTTTTTCAATGGCAAAAATCAATGAATATTGTAAATGCACAAACAGTAATATCTCCACATTGCAAGGTGCAATTCTGAAATTTTTTGCTTTTTCCTGCTAATCCTAGCATGATAAAGAAGATTCAAAGAGAGTGAGATGCCAGCTCCTTTCATTCAGTCAGTAGCTTCAAACATTTCTGGACGTTTTTCAAAGGCAAAAATCAATGAATATTGTAAATGCACAAACAGTAATATCTCCACATTGCAAGGTGCAATTCTGAAATTTTTTGCTTTTTCCTGTTAATCCTAGCATGATAAAGAAGATTCAAAGAGAGTGAGATGCCAGCTCCTTTCATTCAGTCAGTAGCTTCAAACATTTCTGGTATATGAATAACATGATGTTTTTCAATGGCAAAAATCAATGAATATTGTAAATGCACAAACAGTAATATCTCCACATTGCAAGGTGCAATTCTGAAATTTTTTGCTTTTTCCTGCTAATCCTAGCATGATAAAGAAGATTCAAAGAGAGTGAGATGCCAGCTCCTTTCATTCAGTCAGTAGCTTCAAACATTTCTGGACGTTTTTCAATGGCAAAAATCAATGAATATTGTAAATGCACAAACAGTAATATCTCCACATTGCAAGGTGCAATTCTGAAATTTTTTGCTTTTTCCTGCTAATCCTAGCATGATAAAGAAGATTCAAAGAGAGTGAGATGCCAGCTCCTTTCATTCAGTCAGTAGCTTCAAACATTTCTGGACGTTTTTCAATGGCAAAAATCAATGAATATTGTAAATGCACAAACAGTAATATCTCCACATTGCAAGGTGCAATTCTGAAATTTTTTGCTTTTTCCTGCTAATCCTAGCAGGATAAAGAAGATTCAAAGAGAGTGAGATGCCAGCTCCTTTCATTCAGTCAGTAGCTTCAAACATTTCTGGTATATGAAAAACATGTTTTTCAATGGCAAAAATCAATGAATATTGTAAATGCACAAACAGTAATATCTCCACATTGCAAGGTGCAATTCTGAAATTTTTTGCTTTTTCCTGCTAATCCTAGCATGATAAAGAAGATTCAAAGAGAGTGAGATGCCAGCTCCTTTCATTCAGTCAGTAGCTTCAAACATTTCTGGTATATGAAAAACATGTTTTTCAATGGCAAAAATCAATGAATATTGTAAATGCACAAACAGTAATATCTCCACATTGCAAGGTGCAATTCTGAAATTTTTTGCTTTTTCCTGCTAATCCTAGCATGATAAAGAAGATTCAAAGAGAGTGAGATGCCAGCTCCTTTCATTCAGTCAGTAGCTTCAAACATTTCTGGACGTTTTTCAATGGCAAAAATCAATGAATATTGTAAATGCACAAACAGTAATATCTCCACATTGCAAGGTGCAATTCTGAAATTTTTTGCTTTTTCCTTTTAATCCTAGCATGATAAAGAAGATTCAAAGAGAGTGAGATGCCAGCTCCTTTCATTCAGTCAGTAGCTTCAAACATTTCTGGTATATGAAAAACATGTTTTTCAATGGCAAAAATCAATGAATATTGTAAATGCACAAACAGTAATATCTCCACATTGCAAGGTGCAATTCTGAAATTTTTTGCTTTTTCCTACTAATCCTAGCATGATAAAGAAGATTCAAAGAGAGTGAGATGCCAGCTCCTTTCATTCAGTCAGTAGCTTCAAACATTTCTGGTATATGAAAAACATGTTTTTCAATGGCAAAAATCAATGAATATTGTAAGTGCACAAACAGTAATATTTCCACATTGCAAGGTGCAATTCTGAAATTTTTTGCTTTTTCCTGCTAATCCTAGCATGATAAAGAAGATTCAAAGAGAGTGAGATGCCAGCTCCTTTCATTCAGTCAGTAGCTTCAAACATTTCTGGACGTTTTTCAATGGCAAAAATCAATGAATATTGTAAATGCACAAAAAGTAATATCTCCACATTGCAAGGTGCAATTCTGAAATTTTTTGCTTTTTCCTGTTAATCCTAGCATGATAAAGAAGATTCAAAGAGAGTGAGATGCCAGCTCCTTTCATTCAGTCAGTAGCTTCAAACATTTCTGGTATATGAATAACATGATGTTTTTCAATGGCAAAAATCAATGAATATTGTAAATGCACAAACAGTAATATCTCCACATTGCAAGGTGCAATTCTGAAATTTTTTGCTTTTTCCTGCTAATCCTAGCATGATAAAGAAGATTCAAAGAGAGTGAGATGCCAGCTCCTTTCATTCAGTCAGTAGCTTCAAACATTTCTGGACGTTTTTCAATGGCAAAAATCAATGAATATTGTAAATGCACAAACAGTAATATCTCCACATTGCAAGGTGCAATTCTGAAATTTTTTGCTTTTTCCTGCTAATCCTAGCATGATAAAGAAGATTCAAAGAGAGTGAGATGCCAGCTCCTTTCATTCAGTCAGTAGCTTCAAACATTTCTGGTATATGAAAAACATGTTTTTCAATGGCAAAAATCAATGAATATTGTAAATGCACAAACAGTAATATCTCCACATTGCAAGGTGCAATTCTGAAATTTTTTGCTTTTTCCTGCTAATCCTAGCATGATAAAGAAGATTCAAAGAGAGTGAGATGCCAGCTCCTTTCATTCAGTCAGTAGCTTCAAACATTTCTGGTATATGAAAAACATGTTTTTCAATTTCAAAAATCAATGAATATTGTAAATGCACAAACAGTAATATCTCCACATTGCAAGGTGCAATTCTGAAAGTTTTTGCTTTTTCCTGCTAATCCTAGCATGATAAAGAAGATTCAAAGAGAGTGAGATGCCAGCTCCTTTCATTCAGTCAGTAGCTTCAAACATTTCTGGACGTTTTTCAATGGCAAAAATCAATGAATATTGTAAATGCACAAACAGTAATATCTCCACATTGCAAGGTGCAATTCTGAAATTTTTTGCTTTTTCCTGTTAATCCTAGCATGATAAAGAAGATTCAAAGAGAGTGAGATGCCAGCTCCTTTCATTCAGTCAGTAGCTTCAAACATTTCTGGTATATGAATAACATGATGTTTTTCAATGGCAAAAATCAATGAATATTGTAAATGCACAAACAGTAATATCTCCACATTGCAAGGTGCAATTCTGAAATTTTTTGCTTTTTCCTGCTAATCCTAGCATGATAAAGAAGATTCAAAGAGAGTGAGATGCCAGCTCCTTTCATTCAGTCAGTAGCTTCAAACATTTCTGGACGTTTTTCAATGGCAAAAATCAATGAATATTGTAAATGCACAAACAGTAATATCTCCACATTGCAAGGTGCAATTCTGAAATTTTTTGCTTTTTCCTGTTAATCCTAGCATGATAAAGAAGATTCAAAGAGAGTGAGATGCCAGCTCCTTTCATTCAGTCAGTAGCTTCAAACATTTCTGGTATATGAAAAACATGTTTTTCAATGGCAAAAATCAATGAATATTGTAAATGCACAAACAGTAATATCTCCACATTGCAATGTGCAATTCTGAAATTTTTTGCTTTTTCCTGCTAATCCTAGCATGATAAAGAAGATTCAAAGAGAGTGAGATGCCAGCTCCGTTCATTCAGTCAGTAGCTTCAAACATTTCTGGTATATGAAAAACATGTTTTTCAATGGCAAAAATCAATGAATATTGTAAATGCACAAACAGTAATATCTCCACATTGCAAGGTGCAATTCTGAAATTTTTTGCTTTTTCCTGCTAATCCTAGCATGATAAAGAAGATTCAAAGAGAGTGAGATGCCAGCTCCTTTCATTCAGTCAGTAGCTTCAAAGATTTCTGGTATATGAAAAATGTTTTTCAATGGCAAAAATCAATGAATATTGTAAATGCACAAACAGTAATATCTCCACATTGCAAGGTGCAATTCTGAAATTTTTTGCTTTTTCCTGCTAATCCTAGCATGATAAAGAAGATTCAAAGAGAGTGAGATGCCAGCTCCTTTCATTCAGTCAGTAGCTTCAAACATTTCTGGACGTTTTTCAAAGGCAAAAATCAATGAATATTGTAAATGCACAAACAGTAATATCTCCACATTGCAAGGTGCAATTCTGAAATTTTTTGCTTTTTCCTGTTAATCCTAGCATGATAAAGAAGATTCAAAGAGAGTGAGATGCCAGCTCCTTTCATTCAGTCAGTAGCTTCAAACATTTCTGGTATATGAATAACATGATGTTTTTCAATGGCAAAAATCAATCAATATTGTAAATGCACAAACAGTAATATCTCCACATTGCAAGGTGCAATTCTGAAATTTTTTGCTTTTTCCTGCTAATCCTAGCATGATAAAGAAGATTCAAAGAGAGTGAGATGCCAGCTCCTTTCATTCAGTCAGTAGCTTCAAAGATTTCTGGTATATGAAAAATGTTTTTCAATGGCAAAAATCAATGAATATTGTAAATGCACAAACAGTAATATCTCCACATTGCAAGGTGCAATTCTGAAATTTTTTGCTTTTTCCTGCTAATCCTAGCATGATAAAGAAGATTCAAAGAGAGTGAGATGCCAGCTCCTTTCATTCAGTCAGTAGCTTCAAACATTTCTGGACGTTTTTCAAAGGCAAAAATCAATGAATATTGTAAATGCACAAACAGTAATATCTCCACATTGCAAGGTGCAATTCTGAAATTTTTTGCTTTTTCCTGTTAATCCTAGCATGATAAAGAAGATTCAAAGAGAGTGAGATGCCAGCTCCTTTCATTCAGTCAGTAGCTTCAAACATTTCTGGTATATGAATAACATGATGTTTTTCAATGGCAAAAATCAATCAATATTGTAAATGCACAAACAGTAATATCTCCACATTGCAAGGTGCAATTCTGAAATTTTTTGCTTTTTCCTGCTAATCCTGGCATGATAAAGAAGATTCAAAGAGAGTGAGATGCCAGCTCCTTTCATTCAGTCAGTAGCTTCAAACATTTCTGGACGTTTTTCAATGGCAAAAATCAATGAATATTGTAAATGCACAAACAGTAATATCTCCACATTGCAAGGTGCAATTCTGAAATTTTTTGCTTTTTCCTGCTAATCCTAGCATGATAAAGAAGATTCAAAGAGAGTGAGATGCCAGCTCCTTTCATTCAGTCAGTAGCTTCAAACATTTCTGGACGTTTTTCAATGGCAAAAATCAATGAATATTGTAAATGCACAAACAGTAATATCTCCACATTGCAAGGTGCAATTCTGAAATTTTTTGCTTTTTCCTGCTAATCCTAGCAGGATAAAGAAGATTCAAAGAGAGTGAGATGCCAGCTCCTTTCATTCAGTCAGTAGCTTGAAACATTTCTGGTATATGAAAAACATGTTTTTCAATGGCAAAAATCAATGAATATTGTAAATGCACAAACAGTAATATCTCCACATTGCAAGGTGCAATTCTGAAATTTTTTGCTTTTTCCTGCTAATCCTAGCATGATATAGAAGATTCAAAGAGAGTGAGATGCCAGCTCCTTTCATTCAGTCAGTAGCTTCAAACATTTCTGGTATATGAAAAACATGTTTTTCAATGGCAAAAATCAATGAATAGTGTAAATGCACAAACAGTAATATCTCCACATTGCAAGGTGCAATTCTGAAATTTTTTGCTTTTTCCTGCTAATCCTAGCATGATAAAGAAGATTCAAAGAGAGTGAGATGCCAGCTCCTTTCATTCAGTCAGTAGCTTCAAACATTTCTGGACGTTTTTCAATGGCAAAAATCAATGAATATTGTAAATGCACAAACAGTAATATCTCCACATTGCAAGGTGCAATTCTGAAATTTTTTGCTTTTTCCTTTTAATCCTAGCATGATAAAGAAGATTCAAAGAGAGTGAGATGCCAGCTCCTTTCATTCAGTCAGTAGCTTCAAACATTTCTGGTATATGAAAAACATGTTTTTCAATGGCAAAAATCAATGAATATTGTAAATGCACAAACAGTAATATCTCCACATTGCAAGGTGCAATTCTGAAATTTTTTGCTTTTTCCTACTAATCCTAGCATGATAAAGAAGATTCAAAGAGAGTGAGATGCCAGCTCCTTTCATTCAGTCAGTAGCTTCAAACATTTCTGGTATATGAAAAACATGTTTTTCAATGGCAAAAATCAATGAATATTGTAAGTGCACAAACAGTAATATTTCCACATTGCAAGGTGCAATTCTGAAATTTTTTGCTTTTTCCTGCTAATCCTAGCATGATAAAGAAGATTCAAAGAGAGTGAGATGCCAGCTCCTTTCAATCAGTCAGTAGCTTCAAACATTTCTGGACGTTTTTCAATGGCAAAAATCAATGAATATTGTAAATGCACAAACAGTAATATCTCCACATTGCAAGGTGCAATTCTGAAATTTTTTGCTTTTTCCTGTTAATCCTAGCATGATAAAGAAGATTCAAAGAGAGTGAGATGCCAGCTCCTTTCATTCAGTCAGTAGCTTCAAACATTTCTGGTATATGAATAACATGATGTTTTTCAATGGCAAAAATCAATGAATATTGTAAATGCACAAACAGTAATATCTCCACATTGCAAGGTGCAATTCTGAAATTTTTTGCTTTTTCCTGCTAATCCTAGCATGATAAAGAAGATTCAAAGAGAGTGAGATGCCAGCTCCTTTCATTCAGTCAGTAGCTTCAAACATTTCTGGACGTTTTTCAATGGCAAAAATCAATGAATATTGTAAATGCACAAACAGTAATATCTCCACATTGCAAGGTGCAATTCTGAAATTTTTTGCTTTTTCCTGCTAATCCTAGCAGGATAAAGAAGATTCAAAGAGAGTGAGATGCCAGCTCCTTTCATTCAGTCAGTAGCTTCAAACATTTCTGGTATATGAAAAACATGTTTTTCAATGGCAAAAATCAATGAATATTGTAAATGCACAAACAGTAATATCTCCACATTGCAAGGTGCAATTCTGAAATTTTTTGCTTTTTCCTGCTAATCCTAGCATGATATAGAAGATTCAAAGAGAGTGAGATGCCAGCTCCTTTCATTCAGTCAGTAGCTTCAAACATTTCTGGTATATGAAAAACATGTTTTTCAATGGCAAAAATCAATGAATATTGTAAATGCACAAACAGTAATATCTCCACATTGCAAGGTGCAATTCTGAAATTTTTTGCTTTTTCCTGCTAATCCTAGCATGATAAAGAAGATTCAAAGAGAGTGAGATGCCAGCTCCTTTCATTCAGTCAGTAGCTTCAAACATTTCTGGACGTTTTTCAATGGCAAAAATCAATGAATATTGTAAATGCACAAACAGTAATATCTCCACATTGCAAGGTGCAATTCTGAAATTTTTTGCTTTTTCCTTTTAATCCTAGCATGATAAAGAAGATTCAAAGAGAGTGAGATGCCAGCTCCTTTCATTCAGTCAGTAGCTTCAAACATTTCTGGTATATGAAAAACATGTTTTTCAATGGCAAAAATCAATGAATATTGTAAATGCACAAACAGTAATATCTCCACATTGCAAGGTGCAATTCTGAAATTTTTTGCTTTTTCCTACTAATCCTAGCATGATAAAGAAGATTCAAAGAGAGTGAGATGCCAGCTCCTTTCATTCAGTCAGTAGCTTCAAACATTTCTGGTATATGAAAAACATGTTTTTCAATGGCAAAAATCAATGAATATTGTAAGTGCACAAACAGTAATATTTCCACATTGCAAGGTGCAATTCTGAAATTTTTTGCTTTTTCCTGCTAATCCTAGCATGATAAAGAAGATTCAAAGAGAGTGAGATGCCAGCTCCTTTCATTCAGTCAGTAGCTTCAAACATTTCTGGACGTTTTTCAATGGCAAAAATCAATGAATATTGTAAATGCACAAACAGTAATATCTCCACATTGCAAGGTGCAATTCTGAAATTTTTTGCTTTTTCCTGCTAATCCTAGCATGATAAAGAAGATTCAAAGAGAGTGAGATGCCAGCTCCTTTCATTCAGTCAGTAGCTTCAAACATTTCTGGACGTTTTTCAATGGCAAAAATCAATGAATATTGTAAATGCACAAACAGTAATATCTCCACATTGCAAGGTGCAATTCTGAAATTTTTTGCTTTTTCCTGCTAATCCTAGCATGATAAAGAAGATTCAAAGAGAGTGAGATGCCAGCTCCTTTCATTCAGTCAGTAGCTTCAAACATTTCTGGTATATGAAAAACATGTTTTTCAATGGCAAAAATCAATGAATATTGTAAATGCACAAACAGTAATATCTCCACATTGCAAGGTGCAATTCTGAAATTTTTTGCTTTTTCCTGCTAATCCTAGCATGATAAAGAAGATTCAAAGAGAGTGAGATGCCAGCTCCTTTCATTCAGTCAGTAGCTTCAAACATTTATGGACGTTTTTCAATGGCAAAAATCAATGAATATTGTAAATGCACAAACAGTAATATCTCCACATTGCAAGGTGCAATTCTGAAATTTTTTGCTTTTTACTGTTAATCCTAGCATGATAAAGAAGATTCAAAGAGAGTGAGATGCCAGCTCCTTTCATTCAGTCAGTAGCTTCAAACATTTCTGGTATATGAAAAACATGTTTTTCAATGGCAAAAATCAATGAATATTGTAAATGCACAAACAGTAATATCTCCACATTGCAAGGTGCAATTCTGAAATTTTTTGCTTTTTCCTGCTAATCCTAGCATGATAAAGAAGATTCAAAGAGAGTGAGATGCCAGCTCCTTTCATTCAGTCAGTAGCTTCAAACATTTCTGGACGTTTTTCAATGGCAAAAATCAATGAATATTGTAAATGCACAAACAGTAATATCTCCACATTGCAAGGTGCAATTCTGAAATTTTTTGCTTTTTCCTGTTAATCCTAGCAAGATAAAGAAGATTCAAAGAGAGTGAGATGCCAGCTCCTTTCATTCAGTCAGTAGCTTCAAACATTTCTGGTATATGAAAAACATGTTTTTCAATGGCAAAAATCAATGAATATTGTAAATGCACAAACAGTAATATCTCCACATTGCAAGGTGCAATTCTGAAATTTTTTGCTTTTTCCTGCTAATCCTAGCATGATAAAGAAGATTCAAAGAGAGTGAGATGCCAGCTCCTTTCATTCAGTCAGTAGCTTCAAACATTTCTGGTATATGAAAAACATGTTTTTCAATGGCAAAAATCAATGAATATTGTAAATGCACAAACAGTAATATTTCCACATTGCAAGGTGCAATTCTGAAATTTTTTGCTTTTTCCTGCTAATCCTAGCATGATAAAGAAGATTCAAAGAGAGTGAGATGCCAGCTCCTTTCATTCAGTCAGTAGCTTCAAACATTTCTGGACGTTTTTCAATGGCAAACATCAATGAATATTGTAAATGCACAAACAGTAATATCTCCACATTGCAAGGTGCAATTCTGAAATTTTTTGCTTTTTCCTGTTAATCCTAGCATGATAAAGAAGATTCAAAGAGAGTGAGATGCCAGCTCCTTTCATTCAGTCAGTAGCTTCAAACATTTCTGGTATATGAATAACATGATGTTTTTCAATGGCAAAAATCAATGAATATTGTAAATGCACAAACAGTAATATCTCCACATTGCAAGGTGCAATTCTGAAATTTTTTGCTTTTTCCTGCTAATCCTAGCATGATAAAGAAGATTCAAAGAGAGTGAGATGCCAGCTCCTTTCATTCAGTCAGTAGCTTCAAACATTTCTGGACGTTTTTCAATGGCAAAAATCAATGAATATTGTAAATGCACAAACAGTAATATCTCCACATTGCAAGGTGCAATTCTGAAATTTTTTGCTTTTTCCTGCTAATCCTAGCATGATAAAGAAGATTCAAAGAGAGTGAGATGCCAGCTCCTTTCATTCAGTCAGTAGCTTCAAACATTTCTGGTATATGAAAAACATGTTTTTCAATGGCAAAAATCAATGAATATTGTAAATGCACAAACAGTAATATTTCCACATTGCAAGGTGCAATTCTGAAATTTTTTGCTTTTTCCTGCTAATCCTAGCATGATAAAGAAGATTCAAAGAGAGTGAGATGCCAGCTCCTTTCATTCAGTCAGTAGCTTCAAACATTTCTGGACGTTTTTCAATGGCAAACATCAATGAATATTGTAAATGCACAAACAGTAATATCTCCACATTGCAAGGTGCAATTCTGAAATTTTTTGCTTTTTCCTGTTAATCCTAGCATGATAAAGAAGATTCAAAGAGAGTGAGATGCCAGCTCCTTTCATTCAGTCAGTAGCTTCAAACATTTCTGGTATATGAATAACATGATGTTTTTCAATGGCAAAAATCAATGAATATTGTAAATGCACAAACAGTAATATCTCCACATTGCAAGGTGCAATTCTGAAATTTTTTGCTTTTTCCTGCTAATCCTAGCATGATAAAGAAGATTCAAAGAGAGTGAGATGCCAGCTCCTTTCATTCAGTCAGTAGCTTCAAACATTTCTGGACGTTTTTCAATGGCAAAAATCAATGAATATTGTAAATGCACAAACAGTAATATCTCCACATTGCAAGGTGCAATTCTGAAATTTTTTGCTTTTTCCTGCTAATCCTAGCATGATAAAGAAGATTCAAAGAGAGTGAGATGCCAGCTCCTTTCATTCAGTCAGTAGCTTCAAACATTTCTGGACGTTTTTCAATGGCAAAAATCAATGAATATTGTAAATGCACAAACAGTAATATCTCCACATTGCAAGGTGCAATTCTGAAATTTTTTGCTTTTTCCTGCTAATACTAGCATGATAAAGAAGATTCAAAGAGAGTGAGATGCCAGCTCCTTTCATTCAGTCAGTAGCTTCAAACATTTCTGGACGTTTTTCAATGGCAAAAATCAATGAATATTGTAAATGCACAAACAGTAATATCTCCACATTGCAAGGTGCAATTCTGAAATTTTTTGCTTTTTCCTGCTAATCCTAGCAGGATAAAGAAGATTCAAAGAGAGTGAGATGCCAGCTCCTTTCATTCAGTCAGTAGCTTCAAACATTTCTGGTATATGAAAAACATGTTTTTCAATGGCAAAAATCAATGAATATTGTAAATGCACAAACAGTAATATCTCCACATTGCAAGGTGCAATTCTGAAATTTTTTGCTTTTTCCTGCTAATCCTAGCATGATAAAGAAGATTCAAAGAGAGTGAGATGCCAGCTCCTTTCATTCAGTCAGTAGCTTCAAACATTTCTGGTATATGAAAAACATGTTTTTCAATGGCAAAAATCAATGAATATTGTAAATGCACAAACAGTAATATCTCCACATTGCAAGGTGCAATTCTGAAATTTTTTGCTTTTTCCTGCTAATCCTAGCATGAAAAGAAGATTCAAAGAGAGTGAGATGCCAGCTCCTTTCATTCAGTCAGTAGCTTCAAACATTTCTGGACGTTTTTCAATGGCAAAAATCAATGAATATTGTAAATGCACAAACAGTAATATCTCCACATTGCAAGGTGCAATTCTGAAATTTTTTGCTTTTTCCTGTTAATCCTAGCATGATAAAGAAGATTCAAAGAGAGTGAGATGCCAGCTCCTTTCATTCAGTCAGTAGCTTCAAACATTTCTGGTATATGAAAAACATGTTTTTCAATGGCAAAAATCAATGAATATTGTAAATGCACAAACAGTAATATCTCCACATTGCAAGGTGCAATTCTGAAATTTTTTGCTTTTTCCTGCTAATCCTAGCATGATAAAGAAGATTCAAAGAGAGTGAGATGCCAGCTCCTTTCATTCAGTCAGTAGCTTCAAACATTTCTGGACGTTTTTCAATGGCAAAAATCAATGAATATTGTAAATACACAAACAGTAATATCTCCACATTGCAAGGTGCAATTCTGAAATTTTTTGCTTTTTCCTGTTAATCCTAGCATGATAAAGAAGATTCAAAGAGAGTGAGATGCCAGCTCCTTTCAGTCAGTAGCTTGAAACATTTCTGGTATATGAAAAACATGTTTTTCAATGGCAAAAATCAATGAATATTGTAAATGCACAAACAGTAATATCTCCACATTGCAAGGTGCAATTCTGAAATTTTTTGCTTTTTCCTGCTAATCCTAGCATGATAAAGAAGATTCAAAGAGAGTGAGATGCCAGCTCCTTTCATTCAGTCAGTAGCTTCAAACATTTCTGGTATATGAAAAACATGTTTTTCAATGGCAAAAATCAATGAATATTGTAAATGCACAAACAGTAATATTTCCACATTGCAAGGTGCAATTCTGAAATTTTTTGCTTTTTCCTGCTAATCCTAGCATGATAAAGAAGATTCAAAGAGAGTGAGATGCCAGCTCCTTTCATTCAGTCAGTAGCTTCAAACATTTCTGGACGTTTTTCAATGGCAAAAATCAATGAATATTGTAAATGCACAAAAAGTAATATCTCCACATTGCAAGGTGCAATTCTGAAATTTTTTGCTTTTTCCTGCTAATCCTAGCATGATAAAGAAGATTCAAAGAGAGTGAGATGCCAGCTCCTTTCATTCAGTCAGTAGCTTCAAACATTTCTGGTATATGAAAAACATGTTTTTCAATGGCAAAAATCAATGAATATTGTAAATGCACAAACAGTAATATTTCCACATTGCAAGGTGCAATTCTGAAATTTTTTGCTTTTTCCTGCTAATCCTAGCATGATAAAGAAGATTCAAAGAGAGTGAGATGCCAGCTCCTTTCATTCAGTCAGTAGCTTCAAACATTTCTGGTATATGAATAACATGATGTTTTTCAATGGCAAAAATCAATGAATATTGTAAATGCACAAACAGTAATATCTCCACATTGCAAGGTGCAATTCTGAAATTTTTTGCTTTTTCCTGCTAATCCTAGCATGATAAAGAAGATTCAAAGAGAGTGAGATGCCAGCTCCTTTCATTCAGTCAGTAGCTTCAAACATTTCTGGACGTTTTTCAATGGCAAAAATCAATGAATATTGTAAATGCACAAACAGTAATATCTCCACATTGCAAGGTGCAATTCTGAAATTTTTTGCTTTTTCCTGCTAATCCTAGCATGATAAAGAAGATTCAAAGAGAGTGAGATGCCAGCTCCTTTCATTCAGTCAGTAGCTTCAAACATTTCTGGTATATGAAAAACATGTTTTTCAATGGCAAAAATCAATGAATATTGTAAATGCACAAACAGTAATATCTCCACATTGCAAGGTGCAATTCTGAAATTTTTTGCTTTTTCCTGCTAATCCTAGCATGATAAAGAAGATTCAAAGAGAGTGAGATGCCAGCTCCTTTCATTCAGTCAGTAGCTTCAAACATTTATGGACGTTTTTCAATGGCAAAAATCAATGAATATTGTAAATGCACAAACAGTAATATCTCCACATTGCAAGGTGTAATTCTGAAATTTTTTGCTTTTTCCTGTTAATCCTAGCATGATAAAGAAGATTCAAAGAGAGTGAGATGCCAGCTCCTTTCATTCAGTCAGTAGCTTCAAACATTTCTGGTATATGAAAAACATGTTTTTCAATGGCAAAAATCAATGAATATTGTAAATGCACAAACAGTAATATCTCCACATTGCAAGGTGCAATTCTGAAATTTTTTGCTTTTTCCTGCTAATCCTAGCATGATAAAGAAGATTCAAAGAGAGTGAGATGCCAGCTCCTTTCATTCAGTCAGTAGCTTCAAACATTTCTGGACGTTTTTCAATGGCAAAAATCAATGAATATTGTAAATGCACAAACAGTAATATCTCCACATTGCAAGGTGCAATTCTGAAATTTTTTGCTTTTTCCTGTTAATCCTAGCATGATAAAGAATATTCAAAGAGAGTGAGATGCCAGCTCCTTTCATTCAGTCAGTAGCTTCAAACATTTCTGGTATATGAAAAACATGTTTTTCAATGGCAAAAATCAATGAATATTGTAAATGCACAAACAGTAATATCTCCACATTGCAAGGTGCAATTCTGAAATTTTTTGCTTTTTCCTGCTAATCCTAGCATGATAAAGAAGATTCAAAGAGAGTGAGATGCCAGCTCCTTTCATTCAGTCAGTAGCTTCAAACATTTCTGGTATATGAAAAACATGTTTTTCAATGGCAAAAATCAATGAATATTGTAAATGCACAAACAGTAATATTTCCACATTGCAAGGTGCAATTCTGAAATTTTTTGCTTTTTCCTGCTAATCCTAGCATGATAAAGAAGATTCAAAGAGAGTGAGATGCCAGCTCCTTTCATTCAGTCAGTAGCTTCAAACATTTCTGGACGTTTTTCAATGGCAAACATCAATGAATATTGTAAATGCACAAACAGTAATATCTCCACATTGCAAGGTGCAATTCTGAAATTTTTTGCTTTTTCCTGTTAATCCTAGCATGATAAAGAAGATTCAAAGAGAGTGAGATGCCAGCTCCTTTCATTCAGTCAGTAGCTTCAAACATTTCTGGTATATGAATAACATGATGTTTTTCAATGGCAAAAATCAATGAATATTGTAAATGCACAAACAGTAATATCTCCACATTGCAAGGTGCAATTCTGAAATTTTTTGCTTTTTCCTGCTAATCCTAGCATGATAAAGAAGATTCAAAGAGAGTGAGATGCCAGCTCCTTTCATTCAGTCAGTAGCTTCAAACATTTCTGGACGTTTTTCAATGGCAAAAATCAATGAATATTGTAAATGCACAAACAGTAATATCTCCACATTGCAAGGTGCAATTCTGAAATTTTTTGCTTTTTCCTGCTAATCCTAGCATGATAAAGAAGATTCAAAGAGAGTGAGATGCCAGCTCCTTTCATTCAGTCAGTAGCTTCAAACATTTCTGGACGTTTTTCAATGGCAAAAATCAATGAATATTGTAAATGCACAAACAGTAATATCTCCACATTGCAAGGTGCAATTCTGAAATTTTTTGCTTTTTCCTGCTAATACTAGCATGATAAAGAAGATTCAGAGAGAGTGAGATGCCAGCTCCTTTCATTCAGTCAGTAGCTTCAAACATTTCTGGACGTTTTTCAATGGCAAAAATCAATGAATATTGTAAATGCACAAACAGTAATATCTCCACATTGCAAGGTGCAATTCTGAAATTTTTTGCTTTTTCCTGCTAATCCTAGCAGGATAAAGAAGATTCAAAGAGAGTGAGATGCCAGCTCCTTTCATTCAGTCAGTAGCTTCAAACATTTCTGGTATATGAAAAACATGTTTTTCAATGGCAAAAATCAATGAATATTGTAAATGCACAAACAGTAATATCTCCACATTGCAAGGTGCAATTCTGAAATTTTTTGCTTTTTCCTGCTAATCCTAGCATGATAAAGAAGATTCAAAGAGAGTGAGATGCCAGCTCCTTTCATTCAGTCAGTAGCTTCAAACATTTCTGGTATATGAAAAACATGTTTTTCAATGGCAAAAATCAATGAATATTGTAAATGCACAAACAGTAATATCTCCACATTGCAAGGTGCAATTCTGAAATTTTTTGCTTTTTCCTGCTAATCCTCGCATGATAAAGAAGATTCAAAGAGAGTGAGATGCCAGCTCCTTTCATTCAGTCAGTAGCTTCAAACATTTCTGGACGTTTTTCAATGGCAAAAATCAATGAATATTGTAAATGCACAAACAGTAATATCTCCACATTGCAAGGTGCAATTCTGAAATTTTTTGCTTTTTCCTGTTAATCCTAGCATGATAAAGAAGATTCAAAGAGAGTGAGATGCCAGCTCCTTTCATTCAGTCAGTAGCTTCAAACATTTCTGGTATATGAAAAACATGTTTTTCAATGGCAAAAATCAATGAATATTGTAAATGCACAAACAGTAATATCTCCACATTGCAAGGTGCAATTCTGAAATTTTTTGCTTTTTCCTGCTAATCCTAGCATGATAAAGAAGATTCAAAGAGAGTGAGATGCCAGCTCCTTTCATTCAGTCAGTAGCTTCAAACATTTCTGGACGTTTTTCAATGGCAAAAATCAATGAATATTGTAAATGCACAAACAGTAATATCTCCACATTGCAAGGTGCAATTCTGAAATTTTTTGCTTTTTCCTGTTAATCCTAGCATGATAAAGAAGATTCAAAGAGAGTGAGATGCCAGCTCCTTTCAGTCAGTAGCTTCAAACATTTCTGGTATATGAAAAACATGTTTTTCAATGGCAAAAATCAATGAATATTGTAAATGCACAAACAGTAATATCTCCACATTGCAAGGTGCAATTCTGAAATTTTTTGCTTTTTCCTGCTAATCCTAGCATGCTAAAGAAGATTCAAAGAGAGTGAGATGCCAGCTCCTTTCATTCAGTCAGTAGCTTCAAACATTTCTGGTATATGAAAAACATGTTTTTCAATGGCAAAAATCAATGAATATTGTAAATGCACAAACAGTAATATTTCCACATTGCAAGGTGCAATTCTGAAATTTTTTGCTTTTTCCTGCTAATCCTAGCATGATAAAGAAGATTCAAAGAGAGTGAGATGCCAGCTCCTTTCATTCAGTCAGTAGCTTCAAACATTTCTGGACGTTTTTCAATGGCAAAAATCAATGAATATTGTAAATGCACAAAAAGTAATATCTCCACATTGCAAGGTGCAATTCTGAAATTTTTTGCTTTTTCCTGTTAATCCTAGCATGATAAAGAAGATTCAAAGAGAGTGAGATGCCAGCTCCTTTCATTCAGTCAGTAGCTTCAAACATTTCTGGTATATGAATAACATGATGTTTTTCAATGGCAAAAATCAATGAATATTGTAAATGCACAAACAGTAATATCTCCACATTGCAAGGTGCAATTCTGAAATTTTTTGCTTTTTCCTGCTAATCCTAGCATGATAAAGAAGATTCAAAGAGAGTGAGATGCCAGCTCCTTTCATTCAGTCAGTAGCTTCAAACATTTCTGGACGTTTTTCAATGGCAAAAATCAATGAATATTGTAAATGCACAAACAGTAATATCTCCACATTGCAAGGTGCAATTCTGAAATTTTTTGCTTTTTCCTGCTAATCCTAGCATGATAAAGAAGATTCAAAGAGAGTGAGATGCCAGCTCCTTTCATTCAGTCAGTAGCTTCAAACATTTCTGGTATATGAATAAAGATGTTTTTCAATGGCAAAAATCAATGAATATTGTAAATGCACAAACAGTAATATCTCCACATTGCAAGGTGCAATTCTGAAATTTTTTGCTTTTTCCTGCTAATCCTAGCATGATAAAGAAGATTCAAAGAGAGTGAGATGCCAGCTCCTTTCATTCAGTCAGTAGCTTCAAACATTTCTGGTATATGAAAAACATGTTTTTCAATGGCAAAAATCAATGAATATTGTAAATGCACAAACAGTAATATCTCCACATTGCAAGGTGCAATTCTGAAATTTTTTGCTTTTTCCTGCTAATCCTAGCATGATAAAGAAGATTCAAAGAGAGTGAGATGCCAGCTCCTTTCATTCAGTCAGTAGCTTCAAACATTTCTGGTATATGAAAAACATGTTTTTCAATGGCAAAAATCAATGAATATTGTAAATGCACAAACAGTAATATCTCCACATTGCAAGGTGCAATTCTGAAATTTTTTGCTTTTTCCTGCTAATCCTAGCATGATAAAGAAGATTCAAAGAGAGTGAGATGCCAGCTCCTTTCATTCAGTCAGTAGCTTCAAACATTTCTGGTATATGAAAAACATGTTTTTCAATGGCAAAAATCAATGAATATTGTAAATGCACAAACAGTAATATCTCCACATTGCAAGGTGCAATTCTGAAATTTTTTGCTTTTTCCTGCTAATCCTAGCATGATAAAGAAGATTCAAAGAGAGTGAGATGCCAGCTCCTTTCATTCAGTCAGTAGCTTCAAACATTTCTGGACGTTTTTCAATGGCAAAAATCAATGAATATTGTAAATGCACAAACAGTAATATCTCCACATTGCAAGGTGCAATTCTGAAATTTTTTGCTTTTTCCTGTTAATCCTAGCATGATAAAGAAGATTCAAAGAGAGTGAGATGCCAGCTCCTTTCATTCAGTCAGTAGCTTCAAACATTTCTGGTATATGAATAACATGATGTTTTTCAATGGCAAAAATCAATGAATATTGTAAATGCACAAACAGTAATATCTCCACATTGCAAGGTGCAATTCTGAAATTTTTTGCTTTTTCCTGCTAATCCTAGCATGATAAAGAAGATTCAAAGAGAGTGAGATGCCAGCTCCTTTCATTCAGTCAGTAGCTTCAAACATTTCTGGACGTTTTTCAATGGCAAAAATCAATGAATATTGTAAATGCACAAACAGTAATATCTCCACATTGCAAGGTGCAATTCTGAAATTTTTTGCTTTTTCCTGTTAATCCTAGCATGATAAAGAAGATTCAAAGAGAGTGAGATGCCAGCTCCTTTCATTCAGTCAGTAGCTTCAAACATTTCTGGTATATGAAAAACATGTTTTTCAATGGCAAAAATCAATGAATATTGTAAATGCACAAACAGTAATATCTCCACATTGCAATGTGCAATTCTGAAATTTTTTGCTTTTTCCTGCTAATCCTAGCATGATAAAGAAGATTCAAAGAGAGTGAGATGCCAGCTCCTTTCATTCAGTCAGTAGCTTCAAACATTTCTGGTATATGAAAAACATGTTTTTCAATGGCAAAAATCAATGAATATTGTAAATGCACAAACAGTAATATCTCCACATTGCAAGGTGCAATTCTGAAATTTTTTGCTTTTTCCTGCTAATCCTAGCATGATAAAGAAGATTCAAAGAGAGTGAGATGCCAGCTCCTTTCATTCAGTCAGTAGCTTCAAACATTTCTGGTATATGAAAAACATGTTTTTCAATGGCAAAAATCAATGAATATTGTAAATGCACAAACAGTAATATCTCCACATTGCAAGGTGCAATTCTGAAATTTTTTGCTTTTTCCTGCTAATCCTAGCATGATAAAGAAGATTCAAAGAGAGTGAGATGCCAGCTCCTTTCATTCAGTCAGTAGCTTCAAACATTTCTGGTATATGAAAAACGTTTTTCAATGGCAAAAATCAATGAATATTGTAAATGCACAAACAGTAATATCTCCACATTGCAAGGTGCAATTCTGAAATTTTTTGCTTTTTCCTGCTAATCCTAGCATGATAAAGAAGATTCAAAGAGAGTGAGATGCCAGCTCCTTTCATTCAGTCAGTAGCTTCAAACATTTCTGGACGTTTTTCAAAGGCAAAAATCAATGAATATTGTAAATGCACAAACAGTAATATCTCCACATTGCAAGGTGCAATTCTGAAATTTTTTGCTTTTTCCTGTTAATCCTAGCATGATAAAGAAGATTCAAAGAGAGTGAGATGCCAGCTCCTTTCATTCAGTCAGTAGCTTCAAACATTTCTGGTATATGAATAACATGATGTTTTTCAATGGCAAAAATCAATGAATATTGTAAATGCACAAACAGTAATATCTCCACATTGCAAGGTGCAATTCTGAAATTTTTTGCTTTTTCCTGCTAATCCTAGCATGATAAAGAAGATTCAAAGAGAGTGAGATGCCAGCTCCTTTCATTCAGTCAGTAGCTTCAAACATTTCTGGACGTTTTTCAATGGCAAAAATCAATGAATATTGTAAATGCACAAACAGTAATATCTCCACATTGCAAGGTGCAATTCTGAAATTTTTTGCTTTTTCCTGCTAATCCTAGCATGATAAAGAAGATTCAAAGAGAGTGAGATGCCAGCTCCTTTCATTCAGTCAGTAGCTTCAAACATTTCTGGACGTTTTTCAATGGCAAAAATCAATGAATATTGTAAATGCACAAACAGTAATATCTCCACATTGCAAGGTGCAATTCTGAAATTTTTTGCTTTTTCCTGTTAATCCTAGCATGATAAAGAAGATTCAAAGAGAGTGAGATGCCAGCTCCTTTCATTCAGTCAGTAGCTTCAAACATTTCTGGTATATGAAAAACATGTTTTTCAATGGCAAAAATCAATGAATATTGTAAATGCACAAACAGTAATATCTCCACATTGCAATGTGCAATTCTGAAATTTTTTGCTTTTTCCTGCTAATCCTAGCATGATAAAGAAGATTCAAAGAGAGTGAGATGCCAGCTCCTTTCATTCAGTCAGTAGCTTCAAACATTTCTGGTATATGAAAAACATGTTTTTCAATGGCAAAAATCAATGAATATTGTAAATGCACAAACAGTAATATCCCCACATTGCAAGGTGCAATTCTGAAATTTTTTGCTTTTTCCTGCTAATCCTAGCATGATAAAGAAGATTCAAAGAGAGTGAGATGCCAGCTCCTTTCATTCAGTCAGTAGCTTCAAACATTTCTGGTATATGAAAAACATGTTTTTCAATGGCAAAAATCAATGAATATTGTAAATGCACAAACAGTAATATCTCCACATTGCAAGGTGCAATTCTGAAATTTTTTGCTTTTTCCTGCTAATCCTAGCATGATAAAGAAGATTCAAAGAGAGTGAGATGCCAGCTCCTTTCATTCAGTCAGTAGCTTCAAACATTTCTGGTATATGAAAAACGTTTTTCAATGGCAAAAATCAATGAATATTGTAAATGCACAAACAGTAATATCTCCACATTGCAAGGTGCAATTCTGAAATTTTTTGCTTTTTCCTGCTAATCCTAGCATGATAAAGAAGATTCAAAGAGAGTGAGATGCCAGCTCCTTTCATTCAGTCAGTAGCTTCAAACATTTCTGGACGTTTTTCAAAGGCAAAAATCAATGAATATTGTAAATGCACAAACAGTAATATCTCCACATTGCAAGGTGCAATTCTGAAATTTTTTGCTTTTTCCTGTTAATCCTAGCATGATAAAGAAGATTCAAAGAGAGTGAGATGCCAGCTCCTTTCATTCAGTCAGTAGCTTCAAACATTTCTGGTATATGAATAACATGATGTTTTTCAATGGCAAAAATCAATGAATATTGTAAATGCACAAACAGTAATATCTCCACATTGCAAGGTGCAATTCTGAAATTTTTTGCTTTTTCCTGCTAATCCTAGCATGATAAAGAAGATTCAAAGAGAGTGAGATGCCAGCTCCTTTCATTCAGTCAGTAGCTTCAAACATTTCTGGACGTTTTTCAATGGCAAAAATCAATGAATATTGTAAATGCACAAACAGTAATATCTCCACATTGCAAGGTGCAATTCTGAAATTTTTTGCTTTTTCCTGCTAATCCTAGCATGATAAAGAAGATTCAAAGAGAGTGAGATGCCAGCTCCTTTCATTCAGTCAGTAGCTTCAAACATTTCTGGACGTTTTTCAATGGCAAAAATCAATGAATATTGTAAATGCACAAACAGTAATATCTCCACATTGCAAGGTGCAATTCTGAAATTTTTTGCTTTTTCCTGCTAATCCTAGCAGGATAAAGAAGATTCAAAGAGAGTGAGATGCCAGCTCCTTTCATTCAGTCAGTAGCTTCAAACATTTCTGGTATATGAAAAACATGTTTTTCAATGGCAAAAATCAATGAATATTGTAAATGCACAAACAGTAATATCTCCACATTGCAAGGTGCAATTCTGAAATTTTTTGCTTTTTCCTGCTAATCCTAGCATGATAAAGAAGATTCAAAGAGAGTGAGATGCCAGCTCTTTTCATTCAGTCAGTAGCTTCAAACATTTCTGGTATATGAAAAACATGTTTTTCAATGGCAAAAATCAATGAATATTGTAAATGCACAAACAGTAATATCTCCACATTGCAAGGTGCAATTCTGAAATTTTTTGCTTTTTCCTGCTAATCCTAGCATGATAAAGAAGATTCAAAGAGAGTGAGATGCCAGCTCCTTTCATTCAGTCAGTAGCTTCAAACATTTCTGGACGTTTTTCAATGGCAAAAATCAATGAATATTGTAAATGCACAAACAGTAATATCTCCACATTGCAAGGTGCAATTCTGAAATTTTTTGCTTTTTCCTTTTAATCCTAGCATGATAAAGAAGATTCAAAGAGAGTGAGATGCCAGCTCCTTTCATTCAGTCAGTAGCTTCAAACATTTCTGGTATATGAAAAACATGTTTTTCAATGGCAAAAATCAATGAATATTGTAAATGCACAAACAGTAATATCTCCACATTGCAAGGTGCAATTCTGAAATTTTTTGCTTTTTCCTGCTAATCCTAGCATGATAAAGAAGATTCAAAGAGAGTGAGATGCCAGCTCCTTTCATTCAGTCAGTAGCTTCAAACATTTCTGGTATATGAAAAACATGTTTTTCAATGGCAAAAATCAATGAATATTGTAAATGCACAAACAGTAATATTTCCACATTGCAAGGTGCAATTCTGAAATTTTTTGGTTTTCCTGCTAATCCTAGCATGATAAAGAAGATTCAAAGAGAGTGAGATGCCAGCTCCTTTCATTCAGTCAGTAGCTTCAAACATTTCTGGACGTTTTTCAATGGCAAAAATCAATGAATATTGTAAATGCACAAAAAGTAATATCTCCACATTGCAAGGTGCAATTCTGAAATTTTTTGCTTTTTCCTGTTAATCCTAGCATGATAAAGAAGATTCAAAGAGAGTGAGATGCCAGCTCCTTTCATTCAGTCAGTAGCTTCAAACATTTCTGGTATATGAAAAACATGTTTTTCAATGGCAAAAATCAATGAATATTGTAAATGCACAAACAGTAATATCTCCACATTGCAAGGTGCAATTCTGAAATTATTTGCTTTTTCCTGCTAATCCTAGCATGATAAAGAAGATTCAAAGAGAGTGAGATGCCAGCTCCTTTCATTCAGTCAGTAGCTTCAAACATTTCTGGACGTTTTTCAATGGCAAAAATCAATGAATATTGTAAATGCACAAACAGTAATATCTCCACATTGCAAGGTGCAATTCTGAAATTTTTTGCTTTTTCCTGTTAATCCTAGCATGATAAAGAAGATTCAAAGAGAGTGAGATGCCAGCTCCTTTCATTCAGTCAGTAGCTTCAAACATTTCTGGTATATGAAAAACATGTTTTTCAATGGCAAAAATCAATGAATATTGTAAATGCACAAACAGTAATATCTCCACATTGCAAGGTGCAATTCTGAAATTTTTTGCTTTTTCCTGCTAATCCTAGCATGATAAAGAAGATTCAAAGAGAGTGAGATGCCAGCTCCTTTCATTCAGTCAGTAGCTTCAAACATTTCTGGTATATGAAAAACATGTTTTTCAATGGCAAAAATCAATGAATATTGTAAATGCACAAACAGTAATATTTCCACATTGCAAGGTGCAATTCTGAAATTTTTTGCTTTTTCCTGCTAATCCTAGCATGATAAAGAAGATTCAAAGAGAGTGAGATGCCAGCTCCTTTCATTCAGTCAGTAGCTTCAAACATTTCTGGACGTTTTTCAATGGCAAACATCAATGAATATTGTAAATGCACAAACAGTAATATCTCCACATTGCAAGGTGCAATTCTGAAATTTTTTGCTTTTTCCTGTTAATCCTAGCATGATAAAGAAGATTCAAAGAGAGTGAGATGCCAGCTCCTTTCATTCAGTCAGTAGCTTCAAACATTTCTGGTATATGAATAACATGATGTTTTTCAATGGCAAAAATCAATGAATATTGTAAATGCACAAACAGTAATATCTCCACATTGCAAGGTGCAATTCTGAAATTTTTTGCTTTTTCCTGCTAATCCTAGCATGATAAAGAAGATTCAAAGAGAGTGAGATGCCAGCTCCTTTCATTCAGTCAGTAGCTTCAAACATTTCTGGTATATGAAAAACATGTTTTTCAATGGCAAAAATCAATGAATATTGTAAATGCACAAACAGTAATATCTCCACATTGCAAGGTGCAATTCTGAAATTTTTTGCTTTTTCCTGCTAATCCTAGCATGATAAAGAAGATTCAAAGAGAGTGAGATGCCAGCTCCTTTCATTCAGTCAGTAGCTTCAAACATTTCTGGTATATGAAAAACATGTTTTTCAATGGCAAAAATCAATGAATATTGTAAATGCACAAACAGTAATATCTCCACATTGCAAGGTGCAATTCTGAAATTTTTTGCTTTTTCCTGCTAATCCTAGCATGATAAAGAAGATTCAAAGAGAGTGAGATGCCAGCTCCTTTCATTCAGTCAGTAGCTTCAAACATTTCTGGTATATGAAAAACATGTTTTTCAATGGCAAAAATCAATGAATATTGTAAATGCACAAACAGTAATATCTCCACATTGCAAGGTGCAATTCTGAAATTTTTTGCTTTTTCCTGCTAATCCTAGCATGATAAAGAAGATTCAAAGAGAGTGAGATGCCAGCTCCTTTCATTCAGTCAGTAGCTTCAAACATTTCTGGACGTTTTTCAATGGCAAAAATCAATGAATATTGTAAATGCACAAACAGTAATATCTCCACATTGCAAGGTGCAATTCTGAAATTTTTTGCTTTTTCCTGTTAATCCTAGCATGATAAAGAAGATTCAAAGAGAGTGAGATGCCAGCTCCTTTCATTCAGTCAGTAGCTTCAAACATTTCTGGTATATGAATAACATGATGTTTTTCAATGGCAAAAATCAATGAATATTGTAAATGCACAAACAGTAATATCTCCACATTGCAAGGTGAAATTCTGAAATTTTTTGCTTTTTCCTGCTAATTCTAGCATGATAAAGAAGATTCAAAGAGAGTGAGATGCCAGCTCCTTTCATTCAGTCAGTAGCTTCAAACATTTCTGGACGTTTTTCAATGGCAAAAATCAATGAATATTGTAAATGCACAAACAGTAATATCTCCACATTGCAAGGTGCAATTCTGAAATTTTTTGCTTTTTCCTGTTAATCCTAGCATGATAAAGAAGATTCAAAGAGAGTGAGATGCCAGCTCCTTTCATTCAGTCAGTAGCTTCAAACATTTCTGGTATATGAAAAACATGTTTTTCAATGGCAAAAATCAATGAATATTGTAAATGCACAAACAGTAATATCTCCACATTGCAATGTGCAATTCTGAAATTTTTTGCTTTTTCCTGCTAATCCTAGCATGATAAAGAAGATTCAAAGAGAGTGAGATGCCAGCTCCTTTCATTCAGTCAGTAGCTTCAAACATTTCTGGTATATGAAAAACATGTTTTTCAATGGCAAAAATCAATGAATATTGTAAATGCACAAACAGTAATATCTCCACATTGCAAGGTGCAATTCTGAAATTTTTTGCTTTTTCCTGCTAATCCTAGCATGATAAAGAAGATTCAAAGAGAGTGAGATGCCAGCTCCTTTCATTCAGTCAGTAGCTTCAAACATTTCTGGTATATGAAAAACATGTTTTTCAATGGCAAAAATCAATGAATATTGTAAATGCACAAACAGTAATATCTCCACATTGCAAGGTGCAATTCTGAAATTTTTTGCTTTTTCCTGCTAATCCTAGCATGATAAAGAAGATTCAAAGAGAGTGAGATGCCAGCTCCTTTCATTCAGTCAGTAGCTTCAAACATTTCTGGTATATGAAAAACGTTTTTCAATGGCAAAAATCAATGAATATTGTAAATGCACAAACAGTAATATCTCCACATTGCAAGGTGCAATTCTGAAATTTTTTGCTTTTTCCTGCTAATCCTAGCATGATAAAGAAGATTCAAAGAGAGTGAGATGCCAGCTCCTTTCATTCAGTCAGTAGCTTCAAACATTTCTGGACGTTTTTCAAAGGCAAAAATCAATGAATATTGTAAATGCACAAACAGTAATATCTCCACATTGCAAGGTGCAATTCTGAAATTTTTTGCTTTTTCCTGTTAATCCTAGCATGATAAAGAAGATTCAAAGAGAGTGAGATGCCAGCTCCTTTCATTCAGTCAGTAGCTTCAAACATTTCTGGTATATGAATAACATGATGTTTTTCAATGGCAAAAATCAATGAATATTGTAAATGCACAAACAGTAATATCTCCACATTGCAAGGTGCAATTCTGAAATTTTTTGCTTTTTCCTGCTAATCCTAGCATGATAAAGAAGATTCAAAGAGAGTGAGATGCCAGCTCCTTTCATTCAGTCAGTAGCTTCAAACATTTCTGGACGTTTTTCAATGGCAAAAATCAATGAATATTGTAAATGCACAAACAGTAATATCTCCACATTGCAAGGTGCAATTCTGAAATTTTTTGCTTTTTCCTGCTAATCCTAGCATGATAAAGAAGATTCAAAGAGAGTGAGATGCCAGCTCCTTTCATTCAGTCAGTAGCTTCAAACATTTCTGGACGTTTTTCAATGGCAAAAATCAATGAATATTGTAAATGCACAAACAGTAATATCTCCACATTGCAAGGTGCAATTCTGAAATTTTTTGCTTTTTCCTGTTAATCCTAGCATGATAAAGAAGATTCAAAGAGAGTGAGATGCCAGCTCCTTTCATTCAGTCAGTAGCTTCAAACATTTCTGGTATATGAAAAACATGTTTTTCAATGGCAAAAATCAATGAATATTGTAAATGCACAAACAGTAATATCTCCACATTGCAATGTGCAATTCTGAAATTTTTTGCTTTTTCCTGCTAATCCTAGCATGATAAAGAAGATTCAAAGAGAGTGAGATGCCAGCTCCTTTCATTCAGTCAGTAGCTTCAAACATTTCTGGTATATGAAAAACATGTTTTTCAATGGCAAAAATCAATGAATATTGTAAATGCACAAACAGTAATATCCCCACATTGCAAGGTGCAATTCTGAAATTTTTTGCTTTTTCCTGCTAATCCTAGCATGATAAAGAAGATTCAAAGAGAGTGAGATGCCAGCTCCTTTCATTCAGTCAGTAGCTTCAAACATTTCTGGTATATGAAAAACATGTTTTTCAATGGCAAAAATCAATGAATATTGTAAATGCACAAACAGTAATATCTCCACATTGCAAGGTGCAATTCTGAAATTTTTTGCTTTTTCCTGCTAATCCTAGCATGATAAAGAAGATTCAAAGAGAGTGAGATGCCAGCTCCTTTCATTCAGTCAGTAGCTTCAAACATTTCTGGTATATGAAAAACATTTTTCAATGGCAAAAATCAATGAATATTGTAAATGCACAAACAGTAATATCTCCACATTGCAAGGTGCAATTCTGAAATTTTTTGCTTTTTCCTGCTAATCCTAGCATGATAAAGAAGATTCAAAGAGATTGAGATGCCAGCTCCTTTCATTCAGTCAGTAGCTTCAAACATTTCTGGACGTTTTTCAAAGGCAAAAATCAATGAATATTGTAAATGCACAAACAGTAATATCTCCACATTGCAAGGTGCAATTCTGAAATTTTTTGCTTTTTCCTGTTAATCCTAGCATGATAAAGAAGATTCAAAGAGAGTGAGATGCCAGCTCCTTTCATTCAGTCAGTAGCTTCAAACATTTCTGGTATATGAATAACATGATGTTTTTCAATGGCAAAAATCAATGAATATTGTAAATGCACAAACAGTAATATCTCCACATTGCAAGGTGCAATTCTGAAATTTTTTGCTTTTTCCTGCTAATCCTAGCATGATAAAGAAGATTCAAAGAGAGTGAGATGCCAGCTCCTTTCATTCAGTCAGTAGCTTCAAACATTTCTTTACGTTTTTCAATGGCAAAAATCAATGAATATTGTAAATGCACAAACAGTAATATCTCCACATTGCAAGGTGCAATTCTGAAATTTTTTGCTTTTTCCTGCTAATCCTAGCATGATAAAGAAGATTCAAAGAGAGTGAGATGCCAGCTCCTTTCATTCAGTCAGTAGCTTCAAACATTTCTGGACGTTTTTCAATGGCAAAAATCAATGAATATTGTAAATGCACAAACAGTAATATCTCCACATTGCAAGGTGCAATTCTGAAATTTTTTGCTTTTTCCTGCTAATCCTAGCAGGATAAAGAAGATTCAAAGAGAGTGAGATGCCAGCTCCTTTCATTCAGTCAGTAGCTTCAAACATTTCTGGTATATGAAAAACATGTTTTTCAATGGCAAAAATCAATGAATATTGTAAATGCACAAACAGTAATATCTCCACATTGCAAGGTGCAATTCTGAAATTTTTTGCTTTTTCCTGCTAATCCTAGCATGATAAAGAAGATTCAAAGAGAGTGAGATGCCAGCTCTTTTCATTCAGTCAGTAGCTTCAAACATTTCTGGTATATGAAAAACATGTTTTTCAATGGCAAAAATCAATGAATATTGTAAATGCACAAACAGTAATATCTCCACATTGCAAGGTGCAATTCTGAAATTTTTTGCTTTTTCCTGCTAATCCTAGCATGATAAAGAAGATTCAAAGAGAGTGAGATGCCAGCTCCTTTCATTCAGTCAGTAGCTTCAAACATTTCTGGACGTTTTTCAATGGCAAAAATCAATGAATATTGTAAATGCACAAACAGTAATATCTCCACATTGCAAGGTGCAATTCTGAAATTTTTTGCTTTTTCCTTTTAATCCTAGCATGATAAAGAAGATTCAAAGAGAGTGAGATGCCAGCTCCTTTCATTCAGTCAGTAGCTTCAAACATTTCTGGTATATGAAAAACATGTTTTTCAATGGCAAAAATCAATGAATATTGTAAATGCACAAACAGTAATATCTCCACATTGCAAGGTGCAATTCTGAAATTTTTTGTTTTTCCTGCTAATCCTAGCATGATAAAGAAGATTCAAAGAGAGTGAGATGCCAGCTCCTTTCATTCAGTCAGTAGCTTCAAACATTTCTGGTATATGAAAAACATGTTTTTCAATGGCAAAAATCAATGAATATTGTAAATGCACAAACAGTAATATTTCCACATTGCAAGGTGCAATTCTGAAATTTTTTGGTTTTCCTGCTAATCCTAGCATGATAAAGAAGATTCAAAGAGAGTGAGATGCCAGCTCCTTTCATTCAGTCAGTAGCTTCAAACATTTCTGGACGTTTTTCAATGGCAAAAATCAATGAATATTGTAAATGCACAAAAAGTAATATCTCCACATTGCAAGGTGCAATTCTGAAATTTTTTGCTTTTTCCTGTTAATCCTAGCATGATAAAGAAGATTCAAAGAGAGTGAGATGCCAGCTCCTTTCATTCAGTCAGTAGCTTCAAACATTTCTGGTATATGAAAAACATGTTTTTCAATGGCAAAAATCAATGAATATTGTAAATGCACAAACAGTAATATCTCCACATTGCAAGGTGCAATTCTGAAATTTTTTGCTTTTTCCTGCTAATCCTAGCATGATAAAGAAGATTCAAAGAGAGTGAGATGCCAGCTCCTTTCATTCAGTCAGTAGCTTCAAACATTTCTGGACGTTTTTCAATGGCAAAAATCAATGAATATTGTAAATGCACAAACAGTAATATCTCCACATTGCAAGGTGCAATTCTGAAATTTTTTGCTTTTTCCTGTTAATCCTAGCATGATAAAGAAGATTCAAAGAGAGTGAGATGCCAGCTCCTTTCATTCAGTCAGTAGCTTCAAACATTTCTGGTATATGAAAAACATGTTTTTCAATGGCAAAAATCAATGAATATTGTAAATGCACAAACAGTAATATCTCCACATTGCAAGGTGCAATTCTGAAATTTTTTGCTTTTTCCTGCTAATCCTAGCATGATAAAGAAGATTCAAAGAGAGTGAGATGCCAGCTCCTTTCATTCAGTCAGTAGCTTCAAACATTTCTGGTATATGAAAAACATGTTTTTCAATGGCAAAAATCAATGAATATTGTAAATGCACAAACAGTAATATTTCCACATTGCAAGGTGCAATTCTGAAATTTTTTGCTTTTTCCTGCTAATCCTAGCATGATAAAGAAGATTCAAAGAGAGTGAGATGCCAGCTCCTTTCATTCAGTCAGTAGCTTCAAACATTTCTGGACGTTTTTCAATGGCAAACATCAATGAATATTGTAAATGCACAAACAGTAATATCTCCACATTGCAAGGTGCAATTCTGAAATTTTTTGCTTTTTCCTGTTAATCCTAGCATGATAAAGAAGATTCAAAGAGAGTGAGATGCCAGCTCCTTTCATTCAGTCAGTAGCTTCAAACATTTCTGGTATATGAATAACATGATGTTTTTCAATGGCAAAAATCAATGAATATTGTAAATGCACAAACAGTAATATCTCCACATTGCAAGGTGCAATTCTGAAATTTTTTGCTTTTTCCTGCTAATCCTAGCATGATAAAGAAGATTCAAAGAGAGTGAGATGCCAGCTCCTTTCATTCAGTCAGTAGCTTCAAACATTTCTGGACGTTTTTCAATGGCAAAAATCAATGAATATTGTAAATGCACAAACAGTAATATCTCCACATTGCAAGGTGCAATTCTGAAATTTTTTGCTTTTTCCTGCTAATACTAGCATGATAAAGAAGATTCAAAGAGAGTGAGATGCCAGCTCCTTTCATTCAGTCAGTAGCTTCAAACATTTCTGGACGTTTTTCAATGGCAAAAATCAATGAATATTGTAAATGCACAAACAGTAATATCTCCACATTGCAAGGTGCAATTCTGAAATTTTTTGCTTTTTCCTGCTAATCCTAGCAGGATAAAGAAGATTCAAAGAGAGTGAGATGCCAGCTCCTTTCATTCAGTCAGTAGCTTCAAACATTTCTGGTATATGAAAAACATGTTTTTCAATGGCAAAAATCAATGAATATTGTAAATGCACAAACAGTAATATCTCCACATTGCAAGGTGCAATTCTGAAATTTTTTGCTTTTTCCTGCTAATCCTAGCATGATAAAGAAGATTCAAAGAGAGTGAGATGCCAGCTCCTTTCATTCAGTCAGTAGCTTCAAACATTTCTGGTATATGAAAAACATGTTTTTCAATGGCAAAAATCAATGAATATTGTAAATGCACAAACAGTAATATCTCCACATTGCAAGGTGCAATTCTGAAATTTTTTGCTTTTTCCTGCTAATCCTAGCATGATAAAGAAGATTCAAAGAGAGTGAGATGCCAGCTCCTTTCATTCAGTCAGTAGCTTCAAACATTTCTGGACGTTTTTCAATGGCAAAAATCAATGAATATTGTAAATGCACAAACAGTAATATCTCCACATTGCAAGGTGCAATTCTAAAATTTTTTGCTTTTTCCTGTTAATCCTAGCATGATAAAGAAGATTCAAAGAGAGTGAGATGCCAGCTCCTTTCATTCAGTCAGTAGCTTCAAACATTTCTGGTATATGAAAAACATGTTTTTCAATGGCAAAAATCAATGAATATTGTAAATGCACAAACAGTAATATCTCCACATTGCAAGGTGCAATTCTGAAATTTTTTGCTTTTTCCTGCTAATCCTAGCATGATAAAGAAGATTCAAAGAGAGTGAGATGCCAGCTCCTTTCATTCAGTCAGTAGCTTCAAACATTTCTGGTATATGAAAAACATGTTTTTCAATGGCAAAAATCAATGAATATTGTAAATGCACAAACAGTAATATTTCCACATTGCAAGGTGCAATTCTGAAATTTTTTGCTTTTTCCTGCTAATCCTAGCATGATAAAGATTCAAAGAGAGTGAGATGCCAGCTCCTTTCATTCAGTCAGTAGCTTCAAACATTTCTGGACGTTTTTCAATGGCAAAAATCAATGAATATTGTAAATGCACAAAAAGTAATATCTCCACATTGCAAGGTGCAATTCTGAAATTTTTTGCTTTTTCCTGTTAATCCTAGCATGATAAAGAAGATTCAAAGAGAGTGAGATGCCAGCTCCTTTCATTCAGTCAGTAGCTTCAAACATTTCTGGTATATGAATAACATGATGTTTTTCAATGGCAAAAATCAATGAATATTGTAAATGCACAAACAGTAATATCTCCACATTGCAAGGTGCAATTCTGAAATTTTTTGCTTTTTCCTGCTAATCCTAGCATGATAAAGAAGATTCAAAGAGAGTGAGATGCCAGCTCCTTTCATTCAGTCAGTAGCTTCAAACATTTCTGGACGTTTTTCAATGGCAAAAATCAATGAATATTGTAAATGCACAAACAGTAATATCTCCACATTGCAAGGTGCAATTCTGAAATTTTTTGCTTTTTCCTGCTAATCCTAGCATGATAAAGAAGATTCAAAGAGAGTGAGATGCCAGCTCCTTTCATTCAGTCAGTAGCTTCAAACATTTCTGGTATATGAAAAACATGTTTTTCAATGGCAAAAATCAATGAATATTGTAAATGCACAAACAGTAATATCTCCACATTGCAAGGTGCAATTCTGAAATTTTTTGCTTTTTCCTGCTAATCCTAGCATGATAAAGAAGATTCAAAGAGAGTGAGATGCCAGCTCCTTTCATTCAGTCAGTAGCTTCAAACATTTCTGGTATATGAAAAACATGTTTTTCAATGGCAAAAATCAATGAATATTGTAAATGCACAAACACTAATATCTCCACATTGCAAGGTGCAATTCTGAAATTTTTTGCTTTTTCCTGCTAATCCTAGCATGATAAAGAAGATTCAAAGAGAGTGAGATGCCAGCTCCTTTCATTCAGTCAGTAGCTTCAAACATTTCTGGTATATGAAAAACATGTTTTTCAATGGCAAAAATCAATGAATATTGTAAATGCACAAACAGTAATATCTCCACATTGCAAGGTGCAATTCTGAAATTTTTTGCTTTTTCCTGCTAATCCTAGCATGATAAAGAAGATTCAAAGAGAGTGAGATGCCAGCTCCTTTCATTCAGTCAGTAGCTTCAAACATTTCTGGTATATGAAAAACGTTTTTCAATGGCAAAAATCAATGAATATTGTAAATGCACAAACAGTAATATCTCCACATTGCAAGGTGCAATTCTGAAATTTTTTGCTTTTTCCTGCTAATCCTAGCATGATAAAGAAGATTCAAAGAGAGTGAGATGCCAGCTCCTTTCATTCAGTCAGTAGCTTCAAACATTTCTGGACGTTTTTCAATGGCAAAAATCAATGAATATTGTAAATGCACAAACAGTAATATCTCCACATTGCAAGGTGCAATTCTGAAATTTTTTGCTTTTTCCTGTTAATCCTAGCATGATAAAGAAGATTCAAAGAGAGTGAGATGCCAGCTCCTTTCATTCAGTCAGTAGCTTCAAACATTTCTGGTATATGAAAAACGTTTTTCAATGGCAAAAATCAATGAATATTGTAAATGCACAAACAGTAATATCTCCACATTGCAAGGTGCAATTCTGAAATTTTTTGCTTTTTCCTGCTAATCCTAGCATGATAAAGAAGATTCAAAGAGAGTGAGATGCCAGCTCCTTTCATTCAGTCAGTAGCTTCAAACATTTCTGGACGCTTTTCAATGGCAAAAATCAATGAATATTGTAAATGCACAAACAGTAATATCTCCACATTGCAAGGTGCAATTCTGAAATTTTTTGCTTTTTCCTGTTAATCCTAGCATGATAAAGAAGATTCAAAGAGAGTGAGATGCCAGCTCCTTTCAGTCAGTAGCTTCAAACATTTCTGGTATATGAAAAACATGTTTTTCAATGGCAAAAATCAATGAATATTGTAAATGCACAAACAGTAATATCTCCACATTGCAAGGTGCAATTCTGAAATTTTTTGCTTTTTCCTGCTAATCCTAGCATGATAAAGAAGATTCAAAGAGAGTGAGATGCCAGCTCCTTTCATTCAGTCAGTAGCTTCAAACATTTCTGGACGCTTTTCAATGGCAAAAATCAATGAATATTGTAAATGCACAAACAGTAATATTTCCACATTGCAAGGTGCAATTCTGAAATTTTTTGCTTTTTCCTGCTAATCCTAGCATGATAAAGAAGATTCAAAGAGAGTGAGATGCCAGCTCCTTTCATTCAGTCAGTAGCTTCAAACATTTCTGGACGTTTTTCAATGGCAAAATCAATGAATATTGTAAATGCACAAAAAGTAATATCTCCACATTGCAAGGTGCAATTCTGAAATTTTTTGCTTTTTCCTGTTAATCCTAGCATGATAAAGAAGATTCAAAGAGAGTGAGATGCCAGCTCCTTTCATTCAGTCAGTAGCTTCAAACATTTCTGGTATATGAATAACATGATGTTTTTCAATGGCAAAAATCAATGAATATTGTAAATGCACAAACAGTAATATCTCCACATTGCAAGGTGCAATTCTGAAATTTTTTGCTTTTTCCTGCTAATCCTAGCATGATAAAGAAGATTCAAAGAGAGTGAGATGCCAGCTCCTTTCATTCAGTCAGTAGCTTCAAACATTTCTGGACGTTTTTCAATGGCAAAAATCAATGAATATTGTAAATGCACAAACAGTAATATCTCCACATTGCAAGGTGCAATTCTGAAATTTTTTGCTTTTTCCTGCTAATCCTAGCATGATAAAGAAGATTCAAAGAGAGTGAGATGCCAGCTCCTTTCATTCAGTCAGTAGCTTCAAACATTTCTGGTATATGAAAAACATGTTTTTCAATGGCAAAAATCAATGAATATTGTAAATGCACAAACAGTAATATCTCCACATTGCAAGGTGCAATTCTGAAATTTTTTGCTTTTTCCTGCTAATCCTAGCATGATAAAGAAGATTCAAAGAGAGTGAGATGCCAGCTCCTTTCATTCAGTCAGTAGCTTCAAACATTTCTGGTATATGAAAAACATGTTTTTCAATGGCAAAAATCAATGAATATTGTAAATGCACAAACACTAATATCTCCACATTGCAAGGTGCAATTCTGAAATTTTTTGCTTTTTCCTGCTAATCCTAGCATGATAAAGAAGATTCAAAGAGAGTGAGATGCCAGCTCCTTTCATTCAGTCAGTAGCTTCAAACATTTCTGGTATATGAAAAACATGTTTTTCAATGGCAAAAATCAATGAATATTGTAAATGCACAAACAGTAATATCTCCACATTGCAAGGTGCAATTCTGAAATTTTTTGCTTTTTCCTGCTAATCCTAGCATGATAAAGAAGATTCAAAGAGAGTGAGATGCCAACTCCTTTCATTCAGTCAGTAGCTTCAAACATTTCTGGTATATGAAAAACGTTTTTCAATGGCAAAAATCAATGAATATTGTAAATGCACAAACAGTAATATCTCCACATTGCAAGGTGCAATTCTGAAATTTTTTGCTTTTTCCTGCTAATCCTAGCATGATAAAGAAGATTCAAAGAGAGTGAGATGCCAGCTCCTTTCATTCAGTCAGTAGCTTCAAACATTTCTGGACGTTTTTCAATGGCAAAAATCAATGAATATTGTAAATGCACAAACAGTAATATCTCCACATTGCAAGGTGCAATTCTGAAATTTTTTGCTTTTTCCTGCTAATCCTAGCATGATAAAGAAGATTCAAAGAGAGTGAGATGCCAGCTCCTTTCATTCAGTCAGTAGCTTCAAACATTTCTGGTATATGAAAAACATGTTTTTCAATGGCAAAAATCAATGAATATTGTAAATGCACAAACAGTAATATCTCCACATTGCAAGGTGCAATTCTGAAATTTTTTGCTTTTTCCTGCTAATCCTAGCATGATAAAGAAGATTCAAAGAGAGTGAGATGCCAGCTCCTTTCATTCAGTCAGTAGCTTCAAACATTTCTGGTATATGAAAAACATGTTTTTCAATGGCAAAAATCAATGAATATTGTAAATGCACAAACACTAATATCTCCACATTGCAAGGTGCAATTCTGAAATTTTTTGCTTTTTCCTGCTAATCCTAGCATGATAAAGAAGATTCAAAGAGAGTGAGATGCCAGCTCCTTTCATTCAGTCAGTAGCTTCAAACATTTCTGGACGTTTTTCAATGGCAAAAATCAATGAATATTGTAAATGCACAAACAGTAATATCTCCACATTGCAAGGTGCAATTCTGAAATTTTTTGCTTTTTCCTGCTAATCCTAGCATGATAAAGAAGATTCAAAGAGAGTGAGATGCCAGCTCCTTTCATTCAGTCAGTAGCTTCAAACATTTCTGGTATATGAAAAACATGTTTTTCAATGGCAAAAATCAATGAATATTGTAAATGCACAAACAGTAATATCTCCACATTGCAAGGTGCAATTCTGAAATTTTTTGCTTTTTCCTGCTAATCCTAGCATGATAAAGAAGATTCAAAGAGAGTGAGATGCCAGCTCCTTTCATTCAGTCAGTAGCTTCAAACATTTCTGGTATATGAAAAACATGTTTTTCAATGGCAAAAATCTATGAATATTGTAAATGCACAAACACTAATATCTCCACATTGCAAGGTGCAATTCTGAAATTTTTTGCTTTTTCCTGCTAATCCTAGCATGATAAAGAAGATTCAAAGATAGTGAGATGCCAGCTCCTTTCATTCAGTCAGTAGCTTCAAACATTTCTGGTATATGAAAAACATGTTTTTCAATGGCAAAAATCAATGAATATTGTAAATGCACAAACAGTAATATCTCCACATTGCAAGGTGCAATTCTGAAATTTTTTGCTTTTTCCTGCTAATCCTAGCATGATAAAGAAGATTCAAAGAGAGTGAGATGCCAGCTCCTTTCATTCAGTCAGTAGCTTCAAACATTTCTGGTATATGAAAAACGTTTTTCAATGGCAAAAATCAATGAATATTGTAAATGCACAAACAGTAATATCTCCACATTGCAAGGTGCAATTCTGAAATTTTTTGCTTTTTCCTGCTAATCCTAGCATGATAAAGAAGATTCAAAGAGAGTGAGATGCCAGCTCCTTTCATTCAGTCAGTAGCTTCAAACATTTCTGGACGTTTTTCAATGGCAAAAATCAATGAATATTGTAAATGCACAAACAGTAATATCTCCACATTGCAAGGTGCAATTCTGAAATTTTTTGCTTTTTCCTGCTAATCCTAGCATGATAAAGAAGATTCAAAGAGAGTGAGATGCCAGCTCCTTTCATTCAGTCAGTAGCTTCAAACATTTCTGGACGTTTTTCAATGGCAAAAATCAATGAATATTGTAAATGCACAAACAGTAATATCTCCACATTGCAAGGTGCAATTCTGAAATTTTTTGCTTTTTCCTGCTAATCCTAGCAGGATAAAGAAGATTCAAAGAGAGTGAGATGCCAGCTCCTTTCATTCAGTCAGTAGCTTCAAACATTTCTGGTATATGAAAAACATGTTTTTCAATGGCAAAAATCAATGAATATTGTAAATGCACAAACAGTAATATCTCCACATTGCAAGGTGCAATTCTGAAATTTTTTGCTTTTTCCTGCTAATCCTAGCATGATAAAGAAGATTCAAAGAGAGTGAGATGCCAGCTCCTTTCATTCAGTCAGTAGCTTCAAACATTTCTGGACGTTTTTCAATGGCAAAAATCAATGAATATTGTAAATGCACAAACAGTAATATCTCCACATTGCAAGGTGCAATTCTGAAATTTTTTTCTTTTTCCTGTTAATCCTAGCATGATAAAGAAGATTCAAAGAGAGTGAGATGCCAGCTCCTTTCATTCAGTCAGTAGCTTCAAACATTTCTGGTATATGAAAAACATGTTTTTCAATGGCAAAAATCAATGAATATTGTAAATGCACAAACAGTAATATCTCCACATTGCAAGGTGCAATTCTGAAATTTTTTGCTTTTTCCTGCTAATCCTAGCATGATAAAGAAGATTCAAAGAGAGTGAGATGCCAGCTCCTTTCATTCAGTCAGTAGCTTCAAACATTTCTGGTATATGAAAAACATGTTTTTCAATGGCAAAAATCAATGAATATTGTAAATGCACAAACAGTAATATCTCCACATTGCAAGGTGCAATTCTGAAATTTTTTGCTTTTTCCTGCTAATCCTAGCATGATAAAGAAGATTCAAAGAGAGTGAGATGCCAGCTCCTTTCATTCAGTCAGTAGCTTCAAACATTTCTGGTATATGAAAAACATGTTTTTCAATGGCAAAAATCAATGAATATTGTAAATGCACAAACAGTAATATCTCCACATTGCAAGGTGCAATTCTGAAATTTTTTGCTTTTTCCTGCTAATCCTAGCATGATAAAGAAGATTCAAAGAGAGTGAGATGCCAGCTCCTTTCATTCAGTCAGTAGCTTCAAACATTTCTGGACGTTTTTCAATGGCAAAAATCAATGAATATTGTAAATGCACAAACAGTAATATCTCCACATTGCAAGGTGCAATTCTGAAATTTTTTGCTTTTTCCTGTTAATCCTAGCATGATAAAGAAGATTCAAAGAGAGTGAGATGCCAGCTCC
>NW_027365446.1:0-113271 GCF_046119375.1 Phyllobates terribilis
ATACATATTACACGTATTGTTAAAATAGATAGAGCTCATATGTAGAGTTTGTTTGATAAACCTTTCCTACTACTTTGTCTAAATTAGAAGCAAATTGGTTGAACATTACTTCTACCTAAAATGGCAGAAAACGCACCTATCTTGGTGATGGACAGGACAGCTAGAGGGGACATGGAGGAGGCTGTTATTTTTTTTTTAATAGGTGTACTTTCACCAATTTGCTGATAATTCATTGAAAGTAGATGATCGGTACAATTGCTGCCAATGCATTTTTTAAAGCTGTATTGTCATGAGTCAAATTTGATCATGTTAGGTTCTTGCATAGGTCCTATAGCATTGATAAGTTTCCACCCTCTTTCCTACATACACACATCTCTCCTGCATACACACAACTTTACTACTATCACACACGCAATTTTCCGAAATACACACACAACTCTCCTCCATACACAAACACAGTTCTAACACATATAGCTTTTCTACAGCTTTGAAGTATGCACTCACACCTCTGTTACATACACGCACTGTTTTGCTACATACTTGTACACAGCTTTCTTACATACACCAACAGCTCTCTTATATACTCATGCAGCTCCACACACACAAACACTTATATATATATATATATATATATATATATATATGTACACTCATCCATCGTATACATTACCACATCTTGAAATTCCTTCCAGGAATGTGGACTGATCACATGACCTGAAAGGTTCAATGGCTAATCAACAACTTTGTTTGATGGGACCCTATCCATGCCACCTCACATATCAGGAGTGTCGTTCTTCTTTTCATAAAGAGGTCCAAGGGCTAGTCTTGCAGAAGTTTTTTCAGCTACACAGGATGCGCAACATCCGTGCAAGTCCTGGTGACTTTCTCCCCTGCACTGCACCGATCAGATAGATCAGTGTGGGGCAGGAGAAAGGAGAACAGTTCTTTCAGTGATCATGAAGGATGCTGTCAGTGTTTTTCCTCCATCAGAATAAGCAGCCTCTAGACTGTAAGAAACACACACATTTTAACATCATTTTGATTGTCTAAAATTTACTGCAGCTAAAAATTACATTTGGTTTACAATGCATTTTGCCAGATATGTTGTCACTTGTCCAAAGCTAAGAATTTTACATGCTGGGTTTTTTTATGGCACATTTAGCACTGATAAGTTGTCACACTCTTGCTTAATATGTTAACATTCTGTCTGTAAACTGTATATGCATAGCTACCTTTTTGAAGCAATATTGAGATTTACTTAAGAACGTGGGGCCCAATAAATACCATCAATGGTGCCCAGTCCAAGAGATGGTGGATCCTATAGGTAAACACCACCTCATCATGCACTAAAACTTACTAAAAAAAAAAAAGATGTGAAGTTCACACATATAGAAAATGGACATTTTGTGAATACATATACACGTATTGTAAAATAGATAGAGCTCATATGTAGAGTTTGTTTGATAAACTTTCCTACTACTTTGTCTAAATTAGAAGCAAATTGGTTGAACATTACTTCTACCTAAAATGGCAGAAAACGCACCTATCTTGGTGATGGACAGGACAGCTAGAGGGGACATGGAGGAGGCTGTTATTTTTTTTTTAATAGGTGTACTTTCACCAACACCAATTTGCTGATAATTCATTGAAAGTAGATGATCGGTACAATTGCTGCCAATGCATTTTTTAAAGCTGTATTGTCATGAGTCAAATTTGATCATGTTAGGTTCTTGCATAGGTCCTATAGCATTGATAAGTTTCCACCCTCTTTCCTACATACACACATCTCTCCTGCATACACACAACTTTACTACTATCACACACGCAATTTTCCGAAATACACACACAACTCTCCTCCATACACAAACACAGTTCTAACACATATAGCTTTTCTACAGCTTTGAAGTATGCACTCACACCTCTGTTACATACACGCACTGTTTTGCTACATACTTGTACACAGCTTTCTTACATACACCAACAGCTCTCTTATATACTCATGCAGCTCCACACACACAAACACTTATATATATATATATATATATATATATATGTACACTCATCCATCGTATACATTACCACATCTTGAAATTCCTTCCAGGAATGTGACTGATCACATGACCTGAAAGGTTCAATGGCTAATCAACAACTTTGTTTGATTGGGACCCTATCCATGCCACCTCACATATCAGGAGTGTCGTTCTTCTTTTCATAAAGAGGTCCAAGGGCTAGTCTTGCAGAAGTTTTTTCAGCTACACAGGATGCGCAACATCCGTGCAAGTCCTGGTGACTTTCTCCCCTGCACTGCACCGATCAGATAGATCAGTGTGGGGCAGGAGAAAGGAGAACAGTTCTTTCAGTGATCATGAAGGATGCTGTCAGTGTTTTCCTCCATCAGAATAAGCAGCCTCTAGACTGTAAGAAACACACACATTTTAACATCATTTTGATTGTCTAAAATTTACTGCAGCTAAAAATTACATTTGGTTTACAATGCATTTTGCCAGATATGTTGTCACTTGTCAAAGCTAAGAATTTTACATGCTGGGTTTTTTTATGGCACATTTAGCACTGATAAGTTGTCACACTCTTGCTTAATATGTTAACATTCTGTCTGTAAACTGTATATGCATAGCTACCTTTTTGAAGCAATATTGAGATTTACTTAAGAACGTGGGGCCCAATAAATACCATCAATGGTGCCCAGTCCAAGAGATGGTGGATCCTATAGGTAAACACCACCTCATCATGCACTAAAACTTACTAAAAAAAAAAAAGATGTGAAGTTCACACATATAGAAAATGGACATTTTGTGAATACATATTACACGTATTGTAAAATAGATAGAGCTCATATGTAGAGTTTGTTTGATAAACTTTCCTACTACTTTGTCTAAATTAGAAGCAAATTGGTTGAACATTACTTCTACCTAAAATGGCAGAAAACGCACCTATCTTGGTGATGGACAGGACAGCTAGAGGGGATATGGAGGAGGCTGTTATTTTTTTTTAATAGGTGTACTTTCACCAATTTGCTGATAATTCATTGAAAGTAGATGATCGGTACAATTGCTGCCAATGCATTTTTTAAAGCTGTATTGTCATGAGTCAAATTTGATCATGTTAGGTTCTTGCATAGGTCCTATAGCATTGATAAGTTTCCACCCTCTTTCCTACATACACACATCTCTCCTGCATACACACAACTCTACTACTATCACACACGCAATTTTCCGAAATACACACACAACTCTCCTCCATACACAAACACAGTTCTAACACATATAGCTTTTCTACAGCTTTGAAGTATGCACTCACACCTCTGTTACATACACGCACTGTTTTGCTACATACTTGTACACAGCTTTCTTACATACACCAACAGCTCTCTTATATACTCATGCAGCTCCACACACACAAACACTTATATATATATATATATATATATACATATATATATATGTACACTCATCCATCGTATACATTACCTCATCTTGAAATTCCTTCCAGGAATGTGACTGATCACATGACCTGAAAGGTTCAATGGCTAATCAACAACTTTGTTTGATTGGGACCCTATCCATGCCACCTCACATATCAGGAGTGTCGTTCTTCTTTTCATAAAGAGGTCCAAGGGCTAGTCTTGCAGAAGTTTTTTCAGCTACACAGGATGCGCAACATCCGTGCAAGTCCTGGTGACTTTCTCCCCTGCACTGCACCGATCAGATAGATCAGTGTGGGGCAGGAGAAAGGAGAACAGTTCTTTCAGTGATCATGAAGGATGCTGTCAGTGTTTTCCTCCATCAGAATAAGCAGCCTCTAGACTGTAAGAAACACACACATTTTAACATCATTTTGATTGTCTAAAATTTACTGCAGCTAAAAATTACATTTGGTTTACAATGCATTTTGCCAGATATGTTGTCACTTGTCAAAGCTAAGAATTTTACATGCTGGGTTTTTTTATGGCACATTTAGCACTGATAAGTTGTCACACTCTTGCTTAATATGTTAACATTCTGTCTGTAAACTGTATATGCATAGCTACCTTTTTGAAGCAATATTGAGATTTACTTAAGAACGTGGGGCCCAATAAATACCATCAATGGTGCCCAGTCCAAGAGATGGTGGATCCTATAGGTAAACACCACCTCATCATGCACTAAAACTTACTAAAAAAAAAAAAGATGTGAAGTTCACACATATAGAAAATGGACATTTTGTGAATACATATTACACGTATTGTAAAATAGATAGAGCTCATATGTAGAGTTTGTTTGATAAACTTTCCTACTACTTTGTCTAAATTAGAAGCAAATTGGTTGAACATTACTTCTACCTAAAATGGCAGAAAACGCACCTATCTTGGTGATGGACAGGACAGCTAGAGGGGACATGGAGGAGGCTGTTATTTTTTTTTTAATAGGTGTACTTTCACCAATTTGCTGATAATTCATTGAAAGTAGATGATCGGTACAATTGCTGCCAATGCATTTTTTAAAGCTGTATTGTCATGAGTCAAATTTGATCATGTTAGGTTCTTGCATAGGTCCTATAGCATTGATAAGTTTCCACCCTCTTTCCTACATACACACATCTCTCCTGCATACACACAACTCTACTACTATCACACACGCAATTTTCCGAAATACACACACAACTCTCCTCCATACACAAACACAGTTCTAACACATATAGCTTTTCTACAGCTTTGAAGTATGCACTCACACCTCTGTTACATACACGCACTGTTTTGCTACATACTTGTACACAGCTTTCTTACATACACCAACAGCTCTCTTATATACTCATGCAGCTCCACACACACAAACACTTATATATATATATATATATATATATATATATATGTACACTCATCCATCGTATACATTACCACATCTTGAAATTCCTTCCAGGAATGTGACTGATCACATGACCTGAAAGGTTCAATGGCTAATCAACAACTTTGTTTGATTGGGACCCTATCCATGCCACCTCACATATCAGGAGTGTCGTTCTTCTTTTCATAAAGAGGTCCAAGGGCTAGTCTTGCAGAAGTTTTTTCAGCTACACAGGATGCGCAACATCCGTGCAAGTCCTGGTGACTTTCTCCCCTGCACTGCACCGATCAGATAGATCAGTGTGGGGCAGGAGAAAGGAGAACAGTTCTTTCAGTGATCATGAAGGATGCTGTCAGTGTTTTCCTCCATCAGAATAAGCAGCCTCTAGACTGTAAGAAACACACACATTTTAACATCATTTTGATTGTCTAAAATTTACTGCAGCTAAAAATTACATTTGGTTTACAATGCATTTTGCCAGATATGTTGTCACTTGTCAAAGCTAAGAATTTTACATGCTGGGTTTTTTTATGGCACATTTAGCACTGATAAGTTGTCACACTCTTGCTTAATATGTTAACATTCTGTCTGTAAACTGTATATGCATAGCTACCTTTTTGAAGCAATATTGAGATTTACTTAAGAACGTGGGGCCCAATAAATACCATCAATGGTGCCCAGTCCAAGAGATGGTGGATCCTATAGGTAAACACCACCTCATCATGCACTAAAACTTACTAAAAAAAAAAAAGATGTGAAGTTCACACATATAGAAAATGGACATTTTGTGAATACATATTACACGTATTGTAAAATAGATAGAGCTCATATGTAGAGTTTGTTTGATAAACTTTCCTACTACTTTGTCTAAATTAGAAGCAAATTGGTTGAACATTACTTCTACCTAAAATGGCAGAAAACGCACCTATCTTGGTGATGGACAGGACAGCTAGAGGGGACATGGAGGAGGCTGTTATTTTTTTTTTAATAGGTGTACTTTCACCAATTTGCTGATAATTCATTGAAAGTAGATGATCGGTACAATTGCTGCCAATGCATTTTTTAAAGCTGTATTGTCATGAGTCAAATTTGATCATGTTAGGTTCTTGCATAGGTCCTATAGCATTGATAAGTTTCCACCCTCTTTCCTACATACACACATCTCTCCTGCATACACACAACTTTACTACTATCACACACGCAATTTTCCGAAATACACACACAACTCTCCTCCATACACAAACACAGTTCTAACACATATAGCTTTTCTACAGCTTTGAAGTATGCACTCACACCTCTGTTACATACACGCACTGTTTTGCTACATACTTGTACACAGCTTTCTTACATACACCAACAGCTCTCTTATATACTCATGCAGCTCCACACACACAAACACTTATATATATATATATATATATATATATATATATATATATATATATATGTACACTCATCCATCGTATACATTACCACATCTTGAAATTCCTTCCAGGAATGTGACTGATCACATGACCTGAAAGGTTCAATGGCTAATCAACAACTTTGTTTGATTGGGACCCTATCCATGCCACCTCACATATCAGGAGTGTCGTTCTTCTTTTCATAAAGAGGTCCAAGGGCTAGTCTTGCAGAAGTTTTTTCAGCTACACAGGATGCGCAACATCCGTGCAAGTCCTGGTGACTTTCTCCCCTGCACTGCACCGATCAGATAGATCAGTGTGGGGCAGGAGAAAGGAGAACAGTTCTTTCAGTGATCATGAAGGATGCTGTCAGTGTTTTCCTCCATCAGAATAAGCAGCCTCTAGACTGTAAGAAACACACACATTTTAACATCATTTTGATTGTCTAAAATTTACTGCAGCTAAAAATTACATTTGGTTTACAATGCATTTTGCCAGATATGTTGTCACTTGTCAAAGCTAAGAATTTTACATGCTGGGTTTTTTTATGGCACATTTAGCACTGATAAGTTGTCACACTCTTGCTTAATATGTTAACATTCTGTCTGTAAACTGTATATGCATAGCTACCTTTTTGAAGCAATATTGAGATTTACTTAAGAACGTGGGGCCCAATAAATACCATCAATGGTGCCCAGTCCAAGAGATGGTGGATCCTATAGGTAAACACCACCTCATCATGCACTAAAACTTACTAAAAAAAAAAAAGATGTGAAGTTCACACATATAGAAAATGGACATTTTGTGAATACATATTACACGTATTGTAAAATAGATAGAGCTCATATGTAGAGTTTGTTTGATAAACTTTCCTACTACTTTGTCTAAATTAGAAGCAAATTGGTTGAACATTACTTCTACCTAAAATGGCAGAAAACGCACCTATCTTGGTGATGGACAGGACAGCTAGAGGGGACATGGAGGAGGCTGTTATTTTTTTTTTAATAGGTGTACTTTCACCAATTTGCTGATAATTCATTGAAAGTAGATGATCGGTACAATTGCTGCCAATGCATTTTTTAAAGCTGTATTGTCATGAGTCAAATTTGATCATGTTAGGTTCTTGCATAGGTCCTATAGCATTGATAAGTTTCCACCCTCTTTCCTACATACACACATCTCTCCTGCATACACACAACTCTACTACTATCACACACGCAATTTTCCGAAATACACACACAACTCTCCTCCATACACAAACACAGTTCTAACACATATAGCTTTTCTACAGCTTTGAAGTATGCACTCACACCTCTGTTACATACACGCACTGTTTTGCTACATACTTGTACACAGCTTTCTTACATACACCAACAGCTCTCTTATATACTCATGCAGCTCCACACACACAAACACTTATATATATATATATATATATATATATATATATATATATATGTACACTCATCCATCGTATACATTACCACATCTTGAAATTCCTTCCAGGAATGTGACTGATCACATGACCTGAAAGGTTCAATGGCTAATCAACAACTTTGTTTGATTGGGACCCTATCCATGCCACCTCACATATCAGGAGTGTCGTTCTTCTTTTCATAAAGAGGTCCAAGGGCTAGTCTTGCAGAAGTTTTTTCAGCTACACAGGATGCGCAACATCCGTGCAAGTCCTGGTGACTTTCTCCCCTGCACTGCACCGATCAGATAGATCAGTGTGGGGCAGGAGAAAGGAGAACAGTTCTTTCAGTGATCATGAAGGATGCTGTCAGTGTTTTCCTCCATCAGAATAAGCAGCCTCTAGACTGTAAGAAACACACACATTTTAACATCATTTTGATTGTCTAAAATTTACTGCAGCTAAAAATTACATTTGGTTTACAATGCATTTTGCCAGATATGTTGTCACTTGTCAAAGCTAAGAATTTTACATGCTGGGTTTTTTTATGGCACATTTAGCACTGATAAGTTGTCACACTCTTGCTTAATATGTTAACATTCTGTCTGTAAACTGTATATGCATAGCTACCTTTTTGAAGCAATATTGAGATTTACTTAAGAACGTGGGGCCCAATAAATACCATCAATGGTGCCCAGTCCAAGAGATGGTGGATCCTATAGGTAAACACCACCTCATCATGCACTAAAACTTACTAAAAAAAAAAAAGATGTGAAGTTCACACATATAGAAAATGGACATTTTGTGAATACATATTACACGTATTGTAAAATAGATAGAGCTCATATGTAGAGTTTGTTTGATAAACTTTCCTACTACTTTGTCTAAATTAGAAGCAAATTGGTTGAACATTACTTCTACCTAAAATGGCAGAAAACGCACCTATCTTGGTGATGGACAGGACAGCTAGAGGGGACATGGAGGAGGCTGTTATTTTTTTTTTAATAGGTGTACTTTCACCAATTTGCTGATAATTCATTGAAAGTAGATGATCGGTACAATTGCTGCCAATGCATTTTTTAAAGCTGTATTGTCATGAGTCAAATTTGATCATGTTAGGTTCTTGCATAGGTCCTATAGCATTGATAAGTTTCCACCCTCTTTCCTACATACACACATCTCTCCTGCATACACACAACTTTACTACTATCACACACGCAATTTTCCGAAATACACACACAACTCTCCTCCATACACAAACACAGTTCTAACACATATAGCTTTTCTACAGCTTTGAAGTATGCACTCACACCTCTGTTACATACACGCACTGTTTTGCTACATACTTGTACACAGCTTTCTTACATACACCAACAGCTCTCTTATATACTCATGCAGCTCCACACACACAAACACTTATATATATATATATATATATATATATATATATATATATGTACACTCATCCATCGTATACATTACCACATCTTGAAATTCCTTCCAGGAATGTGACTGATCACATGACCTGAAAGGTTCAATGGCTAATCAACAACTTTGTTTGATTGGGACCCTATCCATGCCACCTCACATATCAGGAGTGTCGTTCTTCTTTTCATAAAGAGGTCCAAGGGCTAGTCTTGCAGAAGTTTTTTCAGCTACACAGGATGCGCAACATCCGTGCAAGTCCTGGTGACTTTCTCCCCTGCACTGCACCGATCAGATAGATCAGTGTGGGGCAGGAGAAAGGAGAACAGTTCTTTCAGTGATCATGAAGGATGCTGTCAGTGTTTTCCTCCATCAGAATAAGCAGCCTCTAGACTGTAAGAAACACACACATTTTAACATCATTTTGATTGTCTAAAATTTACTGCAGCTAAAAATTACATTTGGTTTACAATGCATTTTGCCAGATATGTTGTCACTTGTCAAAGCTAAGAATTTTACATGCTGGGTTTTTTTATGGCACATTTAGCACTGATAAGTTGTCACACTCTTGCTTAATATGTTAACATTCTGTCTGTAAACTGTATATGCATAGCTACCTTTTTGAAGCAATATTGAGATTTACTTAAGAACGTGGGGCCCAATAAATACCATCAATGGTGCCCAGTCCAAGAGATGGTGGATCCTATAGGTAAACACCACCTCATCATGCACTAAAACTTACTAAAAAAAAAAAAGATGTGAAGTTCACACATATAGAAAATGGACATTTTGTGAATACATATTACACGTATTGTAAAATAGATAGAGCTCATATGTAGAGTTTGTTTGATAAACTTTCCTACTACTTTGTCTAAATTAGAAGCAAATTGGTTGAACATTACTTCTACCTATAATGGCAGAAAACGCACCTATCTTGGTGATGGACAGGACAGCTAGAGGGGATATGGAGGAGGCTGTTATTTTTTTTTAATAGGTGTACTTTCACCAATTTGCTGATAATTCATTGAAAGTAGATGATCGGTACAATTGCTGCCAATGCATTTTTTAAAGCTGTATTGTCATGAGTCAAATTTGATCATGTTAGGTTCTTGCATAGGTCCTATAGCATTGATAAGTTTCCACCCTCTTTCCTACATACACACATCTCTCCTGCATACACACAACTCTACTACTATCACACACGCAATTTTCCGAAATACACACACAACTCTCCTCCATACACAAACACAGTTCTAACACATATAGCTTTTCTACAGCTTTGAAGTATGCACTCACACCTCTGTTACATACACGCACTGTTTTGCTACATACTTGTACACAGCTTTCTTACATACACCAACAGCTCTCTTATATACTCATGCAGCTCCACACACACAAACACTTATATATATATATATATATATATATATATACATATATATGTACACTCATCCATCGTATACATTACCTCATCTTGAAATTCCTTCCAGGAATGTGACTGATCACATGACCTGAAAGGTTCAATGGCTAATCAACAACTTTGTTTGATTGGGACCCTATCCATGCCACCTCACATATCAGGAGTGTCGTTCTTCTTTTCATAAAGAGGTCCAAGGGCTAGTCTTGCAGAAGTTTTTTCAGCTACACAGGATGCGCAACATCCGTGCAAGTCCTGGTGACTTTCTCCCCTGCACTGCACCGATCAGATAGATCAGTGTGGGGCAGGAGAAAGGAGAACAGTTCTTTCAGTGATCATGAAGGATGCTGTCAGTGTTTTCCTCCATCAGAATAAGCAGCCTCTAGACTGTAAGAAACACACACATTTTAACATCATTTTAATTGTCTAAAATTTACTGCAGCTAAAAATTACATTTGGTTTACAATGCATTTTGACAGATATGTTGTCACTTGTCAAAGCTAAGAATTTTACATGCTGGGTTTTTTTATGGCACATTTAGCACTGATAAGTTGTCACACTCTTGCTTAATATGTTAACATTCTGTCTGTAAACTGTATATGCATAGCTACCTTTTTGAAGCAATATTGAGATTTACTTAAGAACGTGGGGCCCAATAAATACCATCAATGGTGCCCAGTCCAAGAGATGGTGGATCCTATAGGTAAACACCACCTCATCATGCACTAAAACTTACTAAAAAAAAAAAAGATGTGAAGTTCACACATATAGAAAATGGACATTTTGTGAATACATATTACACGTATTGTAAAATAGATAGAGCTCATATGTAGAGTTTGTTTGATAAACTTTCCTACTACTTTGTCTAAATTAGAAGCAAATTGGTTGAACATTACTTCTACCTAAAATGGCAGAAAACGCACCTATCTTGGTGATGGATAGGACAGCTAGAGGGGATATGGAGGAGGCTGTTATTTTTTTTTTAATAGGTGTACTTTCACCAATTTGCTGATAATTCATTGAAAGTAGATGATCGGTACAATTGCTGCCAATGCATTTTTTAAAGCTGTATTGTCATGAGTCAAATTTGATCATGTTAGGTTCTTGCATAGGTCCTATAGCATTGATAAGTTTCCACCCTCTTTCCTACATACACACATCTCTCCTGCATACACACAACTCTACTACTATCACACACGCAATTTTCCGAAATACACACACAACTCTCCTCCATACACAAACACAGTTCTAACACATATAGCTTTTCTACAGCTTTGAAGTATGCACTCACACCTCTGTTACATACACGCACTGTTTTGCTACATACTTGTACACAGCTTTCTTACATACCATACACCAACAGCTCTCTTATATACTCATGCAGCTCCACACACACAAACACTTATATATATATATATATATGTACACTCATCCATCGTATACATTACCTCATCTTGAAATTCCTTCCAGGAATGTGACTGATCACATGACCTGAAAGGTTCAATGGCTAATCAACAACTTTGTTTGATTGGGACCCTATCCATGCCACCTCACATATCAGGAGTGTCGTTCTTCTTTTCATAAAGAGGTCCAAGGGCTAGTCTTGCAGAAGTTTTTTCAGCTACACAGGATGCGCAACATCCGTGCAAGTCCTGGTGACTTTCTCCCCTGCACTGCACCGATCAGATAGATCAGTGTGGGGCAGGAGAAAGGAGAACAGTTCTTTCAGTGATCATGAAGGATGCTGTCAGTGTTTTCCTCCATCAGAATAAGCAGCCTCTAGACTGTAAGAAACACACACATTTTAACATCATTTTGATTGTCTAAAATTTACTGCAGCTAAAAATTACATTTGGTTTACAATGCATTTTGCCAGATATGTTGTCACTTGTCAAAGCTAAGAATTTTACATGCTGGGTTTTTTTATGGCACATTTAGCACTGATAAGTTGTCACACTCTTGCTTAATATGTTAACATTCTGTCTGTAAACTGTATATGCATAGCTACCTTTTTGAAGCAATATTGAGATTTACTTAAGAACGTGGGGCCCAATAAATACCATCAATGGTGCCCAGTCCAAGAGATGGTGGATCCTATAGGTAAACACCACCTCATCATGCACTAAAACTTACTAAAAAAAAAAAAGATGTGAAGTTCACACATATAGAAAATGGACATTTTGTGAATACATATTACACGTATTGTAAAATAGATAGAGCTCATATGTAGAGTTTGTTTGATAAACTTTCCTACTACTTTGTCTAAATTAGAAGCAAATTGGTTGAACATTACTTCTACCTAAAATGGCAGAAAACGCACCTATCTTGGTGATGGACAGGACAGCTAGAGGGGACATGGAGGAGGCTGTTATTTTTTTTTTAATAGGTGTACTTTCACCAATTTGCTGATAATTCATTGAAAGTAGATGATCGGTACAATTGCTGCCAATGCATTTTTTAAAGCTGTATTGTCATGAGTCAAATTTGATCATGTTAGGTTCTTGCATAGGTCCTATAGCATTGATAAGTTTCCACCCTCTTTCCTACATACACACATCTCTCCTGCATACACACAACTCTACTACTATCACACACGCAATTTTCCGAAATACACACACAACTCTCCTCCATACACAAACACAGTTCTAACACATATAGCTTTTCTACAGCTTTGAAGTATGCACTCACACCTCTGTTACATACACGCACTGTTTTGCTACATACTTGTACACAGCTTTCTTACATACACCAACAGCTCTCTTATATACTCATGCAGCTCCACACACACAAACACTTATATATATATATATATATATATATATATATATGTACACTCATCCATCGTATACATTACCACATCTTGAAATTCCTTCCAGGAATGTGACTGATCACATGACCTGAAAGGTTCAATGGCTAATCAACAACTTTGTTTGATTGGGACCCTATCCATGCCACCTCACATATCAGGAGTGTCGTTCTTCTTTTCATAAAGAGGTCCAAGGGCTAGTCTTGCAGAAGTTTTTTCAGCTACACAGGATGCGCAACATCCGTGCAAGTCCTGGTGACTTTCTCCCCTGCACTGCACCGATCAGATAGATCAGTGTGGGGCAGGAGAAAGGAGAACAGTTCTTTCAGTGATCATGAAGGATGCTGTCAGTGTTTTCCTCCATCAGAATAAGCAGCCTCTAGACTGTAAGAAACACACACATTTTAACATCATTTTGATTGTCTAAAATTTACTGCAGCTAAAAATTACATTTGGTTTACAATGCATTTTGCCAGATATGTTGTCACTTGTCAAAGCTAAGAATTTTACATGCTGGGTTTTTTTATGGCACATTTAGCACTGATAAGTTGTCACACTCTTGCTTAATATGTTAACATTCTGTCTGTAAACTGTATATGCATAGCTACCTTTTTGAAGCAATATTGAGATTTACTTAAGAACGTGGGGCCCAATAAATACCATCAATGGTGCCCAGTCCAAGAGATGGTGGATCCTATAGGTAAACACCACCTCATCATGCACTAAAACTTACTAAAAAAAAAAAAGATGTGAAGTTCACACATATAGAAAATGGACATTTTGTGAATACATATTACACGTATTGTAAAATAGATAGAGCTCATATGTAGAGTTTGTTTGATAAACTTTCCTACTACTTTGTCTAAATTAGAAGCAAATTGGTTGAACATTACTTCTACCTAAAATGGCAGAAAACGCACCTATCTTGGTGATGGACAGGACAGCTAGAGGGGACATGGAGGAGGCTGTTATTTTTTTTTTAATAGGTGTACTTTCACCAATTTGCTGATAATTCATTGAAAGTAGATGATCGGTACAATTGCTGCCAATGCATTTTTTAAAGCTGTATTGTCATGAGTCAAATTTGATCATGTTAGGTTCTTGCATAGGTCCTATAGCATTGATAAGTTTCCACCCTCTTTCCTACATACACACATCTCTCCTGCATACACACAACTTTACTACTATCACACACGCAATTTTCCGAAATACACACACAACTCTCCTCCATACACAAACACAGTTCTAACACATATAGCTTTTCTACAGCTTTGAAGTATGCACTCACACCTCTGTTACATACACGCACTGTTTTGCTACATACTTGTACACAGCTTTCTTACATACACCAACAGCTCTCTTATATACTCATGCAGCTCCACACACACAAACACTTATATATATATATATATATATATATATATATATATATATATATATATATGTACACTCATCCATCGTATACATTACCACATCTTGAAATTCCTTCCAGGAATGTGACTGATCACATGACCTGAAAGGTTCAATGGCTAATCAACAACTTTGTTTGATTGGGACCCTATCCATGCCACCTCACATATCAGGAGTGTCGTTCTTCTTTTCATAAAGAGGTCCAAGGGCTAGTCTTGCAGAAGTTTTTTCAGCTACACAGGATGCGCAACATCCGTGCAAGTCCTGGTGACTTTCTCCCCTGCACTGCACCGATCAGATAGATCAGTGTGGGGCAGGAGAAAGGAGAACAGTTCTTTCAGTGATCATGAAGGATGCTGTCAGTGTTTTCCTCCATCAGAATAAGCAGCCTCTAGACTGTAAGAAACACACACATTTTAACATCATTTTGATTGTCTAAAATTTACTGCAGCTAAAAATTACATTTGGTTTACAATGCATTTTGCCAGATATGTTGTCACTTGTCAAAGCTAAGAATTTTACATGCTGGGTTTTTTTATGGCACATTTAGCACTGATAAGTTGTCACACTCTTGCTTAATATGTTAACATTCTGTCTGTAAACTGTATATGCATAGCTACCTTTTTGAAGCAATATTGAGATTTACTTAAGAACGTGGGGCCCAATAAATACCATCAATGGTGCCCAGTCCAAGAGATGGTGGATCCTATAGGTAAACACCACCTCATCATGCACTAAAACTTACTAAAAAAAAAAAAGATGTGAAGTTCACACATATAGAAAATGGACATTTTGTGAATACATATTACACGTATTGTAAAATAGATAGAGCTCATATGTAGAGTTTGTTTGATAAACTTTCCTACTACTTTGTCTAAATTAGAAGCAAATTGGTTGAACATTACTTCTACCTATAATGGCAGAAAACGCACCTATCTTGGTGATGGACAGGACAGCTAGAGGGGATATGGAGGAGGCTGTTATTTTTTTTTAATAGGTGTACTTTCACCAATTTGCTGATAATTCATTGAAAGTAGATGATCGGTACAATTGCTGCCAATGCATTTTTTAAAGCTGTATTGTCATGAGTCAAATTTGATCATGTTAGGTTCTTGCATAGGTCCTATAGCATTGATAAGTTTCCACCCTCTTTCCTACATACACACATCTCTCCTGCATACACACAACTCTACTACTATCACACACGCAATTTTCCGAAATACACACACAACTCTCCTCCATACACAAACACAGTTCTAACACATATAGCTTTTCTACAGCTTTGAAGTATGCACTCACACCTCTGTTACATACACGCACTGTTTTGCTACATACTTGTACACAGCTTTCTTACATACACCAACAGCTCTCTTATATACTCATGCAGCTCCACACACACAAACACTTATATATATATATATATATATATATACATATATATGTACACTCATCCATCGTATACATTACCTCATCTTGAAATTCCTTCCAGGAATGTGACTGATCACATGACCTGAAAGGTTCAATGGCTAATCAACAACTTTGTTTGATTGGGACCCTATCCATGCCACCTCACATATCAGGAGTGTCGTTCTTCTTTTCATAAAGAGGTCCAAGGGCTAGTCTTGCAGAAGTTTTTTCAGCTACACAGGATGCGCAACATCCGTGCAAGTCCTGGTGACTTTCTCCCCTGCACTGCACCGATCAGATAGATCAGTGTGGGGCAGGAGAAAGGAGAACAGTTCTTTCAGTGATCATGAAGGATGCTGTCAGTGTTTTCCTCCATCAGAATAAGCAGCCTCTAGACTGTAAGAAACACACACATTTTAACATCATTTTAATTGTCTAAAATTTACTGCAGCTAAAAATTACATTTGGTTTACAATGCATTTTGACAGATATGTTGTCACTTGTCAAAGCTAAGAATTTTACATGCTGGGTTTTTTTATGGCACATTTAGCACTGATAAGTTGTCACACTCTTGCTTAATATGTTAACATTCTGTCTGTAAACTGTATATGCATAGCTACCTTTTTGAAGCAATATTGAGATTTACTTAAGAACGTGGGGCCCAATAAATACCATCAATGGTGCCCAGTCCAAGAGATGGTGGATCCTATAGGTAAACACCACCTCATCATGCACTAAAACTTACTAAAAAAAAAAAAGATGTGAAGTTCACACATATAGAAAATGGACATTTTGTGAATACATATTACACGTATTGTAAAATAGATAGAGCTCATATGTAGAGTTTGTTTGATAAACTTTCCTACTACTTTGTCTAAATTAGAAGCAAATTGGTTGAACATTACTTCTACCTAAAATGGCAGAAAACGCACCTATCTTGGTGATGGATAGGACAGCTAGAGGGGATATGGAGGAGGCTGTTATTTTTTTTTTAATAGGTGTACTTTCACCAATTTGCTGATAATTCATTGAAAGTAGATGATCGGTACAATTGCTGCCAATGCATTTTTTAAAGCTGTATTGTCATGAGTCAAATTTGATCATGTTAGGTTCTTGCATAGGTCCTATAGCATTGATAAGTTTCCACCCTCTTTCCTACATACACACATCTCTCCTGCATACACACAACTCTACTACTATCACACACGCAATTTTCCGAAATACACACACAACTCTCCTCCATACACAAACACAGTTCTAACACATATAGCTTTTCTACAGCTTTGAAGTATGCACTCACACCTCTGTTACATACACGCACTGTTTTGCTACATACTTGTACACAGCTTTCTTACATACCATACACCAACAGCTCTCTTATATACTCATGCAGCTCCACACACACAAACACTTATATATATATATATATATGTACACTCATCCATCGTATACATTACCACATCTTGAAATTCCTTCCAGGAATGTGACTGATCACATGACCTGAAAGGTTCAATGGCTAATCAACAACTTTGTTTGATTGGGACCCTATCCATGCCACCTCACATATCAGGAGTGTCGTTCTTCTTTTCATAAAGAGGTCCAAGGGCTAGTCTTGCAGAAGTTTTTTCAGCTACACAGGATGCGCAACATCCGTGCAAGTCCTGGTGACTTTCTCCCCTGCACTGCACCGATCAGATAGATCAGTGTGGGGCAGGAGAAAGGAGAACAGTTCTTTCAGTGATCATGAAGGATGCTGTCAGTGTTTTCCTCCATCAGAATAAGCAGCCTCTAGACTGTAAGAAACACACACATTTTAACATCATTTTGATTGTCTAAAATTTACTGCAGCTAAAAATTACATTTGGTTTACAATGCATTTTGCCAGATATGTTGTCACTTGTCAAAGCTAAGAATTTTACATGCTGGGTTTTTTTATGGCACATTTAGCACTGATAAGTTGTCACACTCTTGCTTAATATGTTAACATTCTGTCTGTAAACTGTATATGCATAGCTACCTTTTTGAAGCAATATTGAGATTTACTTAAGAACGTGGGGCCCAATAAATACCATCAATGGTGCCCAGTCCAAGAGATGGTGGATCCTATAGGTAAACACCACCTCATCATGCACTAAAACTTACTAAAAAAAAAAAAGATGTGAAGTTCACACATATAGAAAATGGACATTTTGTGAATACATATTACACGTATTGTAAAATAGATAGAGCTCATATGTAGAGTTTGTTTGATAAACTTTCCTACTACTTTGTCTAAATTAGAAGCAAATTGGTTGAACATTACTTCTACCTAAAATGGCAGAAAACGCACCTATCTTGGTGATGGACAGGACAGCTAGAGGGGACATGGAGGAGGCTGTTATTTTTTTTTTAATAGGTGTACTTTCACCAATTTGCTGATAATTCATTGAAAGTAGATGATCGGTACAATTGCTGCCAATGCATTTTTTAAAGCTGTATTGTCATGAGTCAAATTTGATCATGTTAGGTTCTTGCATAGGTCCTATAGCATTGATAAGTTTCCACCCTCTTTCCTACATACACACATCTCTCCTGCATACACACAACTCTACTACTATCACACACGCAATTTTCCGAAATACACACACAACTCTCCTCCATACACAAACACAGTTCTAACACATATAGCTTTTCTACAGCTTTGAAGTATGCACTCACACCTCTGTTACATACACGCACTGTTTTGCTACATACTTGTACACAGCTTTCTTACATACACCAACAGCTCTCTTATATACTCATGCAGCTCCACACACACAAACACTTATATATATATATATATATATATATATATATGTACACTCATCCATCGTATACATTACCACATCTTGAAATTCCTTCCAGGAATGTGACTGATCACATGACCTGAAAGGTTCAATGGCTAATCAACAACTTTGTTTGATTGGGACCCTATCCATGCCACCTCACATATCAGGAGTGTCGTTCTTCTTTTCATAAAGAGGTCCAAGGGCTAGTCTTGCAGAAGTTTTTTCAGCTACACAGGATGCGCAACATCCGTGCAAGTCCTGGTGACTTTCTCCCCTGCACTGCACCGATCAGATAGATCAGTGTGGGGCAGGAGAAAGGAGAACAGTTCTTTCAGTGATCATGAAGGATGCTGTCAGTGTTTTCCTCCATCAGAATAAGCAGCCTCTAGACTGTAAGAAACACACACATTTTAACATCATTTTGATTGTCTAAAATTTACTGCAGCTAAAAATTACATTTGGTTTACAATGCATTTTGCCAGATATGTTGTCACTTGTCAAAGCTAAGAATTTTACATGCTGGGTTTTTTTATGGCACATTTAGCACTGATAAGTTGTCACACTCTTGCTTAATATGTTAACATTCTGTCTGTAAACTGTATATGCATAGCTACCTTTTTGAAGCAATATTGAGATTTACTTAAGAACGTGGGGCCCAATAAATACCATCAATGGTGCCCAGTCCAAGAGATGGTGGATCCTATAGGTAAACACCACCTCATCATGCACTAAAACTTACTAAAAAAAAAAAAGATGTGAAGTTCACACATATAGAAAATGGACATTTTGTGAATACATATTACACGTATTGTAAAATAGATAGAGCTCATATGTAGAGTTTGTTTGATAAACTTTCCTACTACTTTGTCTAAATTAGAAGCAAATTGGTTGAACATTACTTCTACCTAAAATGGCAGAAAACGCACCTATCTTGGTGATGGACAGGACAGCTAGAGGGGACATGGAGGAGGCTGTTATTTTTTTTTTAATAGGTGTACTTTCACCAATTTGCTGATAATTCATTGAAAGTAGATGATCGGTACAATTGCTGCCAATGCATTTTTTAAAGCTGTATTGTCATGAGTCAAATTTGATCATGTTAGGTTCTTGCATAGGTCCTATAGCATTGATAAGTTTCCACCCTCTTTCCTACATACACACATCTCTCCTGCATACACACAACTTTACTACTATCACACACGCAATTTTCCGAAATACACACACAACTCTCCTCCATACACAAACACAGTTCTAACACATATAGCTTTTCTACAGCTTTGAAGTATGCACTCACACCTCTGTTACATACACGCACTGTTTTGCTACATACTTGTACACAGCTTTCTTACATACACCAACAGCTCTCTTATATACTCATGCAGCTCCACACACACAAACACTTATATATATATATATATATATATATGTACACTCATCCATCGTATACATTACCACATCTTGAAATTCCTTCCAGGAATGTGACTGATCACATGACCTGAAAGGTTCAATGGCTAATCAACAACTTTGTTTGATTGGGACCCTATCCATGCCACCTCACATATCAGGAGTGTCGTTCTTCTTTTCATAAAGAGGTCCAAGGGCTAGTCTTGCAGAAGTTTTTTCAGCTACACAGGATGCGCAACATCCGTGCAAGTCCTGGTGACTTTCTCCCCTGCACTGCACCGATCAGATAGATCAGTGTGGGGCAGGAGAAAGGAGAACAGTTCTTTCAGTGATCATGAAGGATGCTGTCAGTGTTTTCCTCCATCAGAATAAGCAGCCTCTAGACTGTAAGAAACACACACATTTTAACATCATTTTGATTGTCTAAAATTTACTGCAGCTAAAAATTACATTTGGTTTACAATGCATTTTGCCAGATATGTTGTCACTTGTCAAAGCTAAGAATTTTACATGCTGGGTTTTTTTATGGCACATTTAGCACTGATAAGTTGTCACACTCTTGCTTAATATGTTAACATTCTGTCTGTAAACTGTATATGCATAGCTACCTTTTTGAAGCAATATTGAGATTTACTTAAGAACGTGGGGCCCAATAAATACCATCAATGGTGCCCAGTCCAAGAGATGGTGGATCCTATAGGTAAACACCACCTCATCATGCACTAAAACTTACTAAAAAAAAAAAAGATGTGAAGTTCACACATATAGAAAATGGACATTTTGTGAATACATATTACACGTATTGTAAAATAGATAGAGCTCATATGTAGAGTTTGTTTGATAAACTTTCCTACTACTTTGTCTAAATTAGAAGCAAATTGGTTGAACATTACTTCTACCTATAATGGCAGAAAACGCACCTATCTTGGTGATGGACAGGACAGCTAGAGGGGATATGGAGGAGGCTGTTATTTTTTTTTAATAGGTGTACTTTCACCAATTTGCTGATAATTCATTGAAAGTAGATGATCGGTACAATTGCTGCCAATGCATTTTTTAAAGCTGTATTGTCATGAGTCAAATTTGATCATGTTAGGTTCTTGCATAGGTCCTATAGCATTGATAAGTTTCCACCCTCTTTCCTACATACACACATCTCTCCTGCATACACACAACTCTACTACTATCACACACGCAATTTTCCGAAATACACACACAACTCTCCTCCATACACAAACACAGTTCTAACACATATAGCTTTTCTACAGCTTTGAAGTATGCACTCACACCTCTGTTACATACACGCACTGTTTTGCTACATACTTGTACACAGCTTTCTTACATACACCAACAGCTCTCTTATATACTCATGCAGCTCCACACACACAAACACTTATATATATATATATATATATATATATACATATATATGTACACTCATCCATCGTATACATTACCTCATCTTGAAATTCCTTCCAGGAATGTGACTGATCACATGACCTGAAAGGTTCAATGGCTAATCAACAACTTTGTTTGATTGGGACCCTATCCATGCCACCTCACATATCAGGAGTGTCGTTCTTCTTTTCATAAAGAGGTCCAAGGGCTAGTCTTGCAGAAGTTTTTTCAGCTACACAGGATGCGCAACATCCGTGCAAGTCCTGGTGACTTTCTCCCCTGCACTGCACCGATCAGATAGATCAGTGTGGGGCAGGAGAAAGGAGAACAGTTCTTTCAGTGATCATGAAGGATGCTGTCAGTGTTTTCCTCCATCAGAATAAGCAGCCTCTAGACTGTAAGAAACACACACATTTTAACATCATTTTAATTGTCTAAAATTTACTGCAGCTAAAAATTACATTTGGTTTACAATGCATTTTGACAGATATGTTGTCACTTGTCAAAGCTAAGAATTTTACATGCTGGGTTTTTTTATGGCACATTTAGCACTGATAAGTTGTCACACTCTTGCTTAATATGTTAACATTCTGTCTGTAAACTGTATATGCATAGCTACCTTTTTGAAGCAATATTGAGATTTACTTAAGAACGTGGGGCCCAATAAATACCATCAATGGTGCCCAGTCCAAGAGATGGTGGATCCTATAGGTAAACACCACCTCATCATGCACTAAAACTTACTAAAAAAAAAAAAGATGTGAAGTTCACACATATAGAAAATGGACATTTTGTGAATACATATTACACGTATTGTAAAATAGATAGAGCTCATATGTAGAGTTTGTTTGATAAACTTTCCTACTACTTTGTCTAAATTAGAAGCAAATTGGTTGAACATTACTTCTACCTAAAATGGCAGAAAACGCACCTATCTTGGTGATGGATAGGACAGCTAGAGGGGATATGGAGGAGGCTGTTATTTTTTTTTTAATAGGTGTACTTTCACCAATTTGCTGATAATTCATTGAAAGTAGATGATCGGTACAATTGCTGCCAATGCATTTTTTAAAGCTGTATTGTCATGAGTCAAATTTGATCATGTTAGGTTCTTGCATAGGTCCTATAGCATTGATAAGTTTCCACCCTCTTTCCTACATACACACATCTCTCCTGCATACACACAACTCTACTACTATCACACACGCAATTTTCCGAAATACACACACAACTCTCCTCCATACACAAACACAGTTCTAACACATATAGCTTTTCTACAGCTTTGAAGTATGCACTCACACCTCTGTTACATACACGCACTGTTTTGCTACATACTTGTACACAGCTTTCTTACATACCATACACCAACAGCTCTCTTATATACTCATGCAGCTCCACACACACAAACACTTATATATATATATATATATGTACACTCATCCATCGTATACATTACCACATCTTGAAATTCCTTCCAGGAATGTGACTGATCACATGACCTGAAAGGTTCAATGGCTAATCAACAACTTTGTTTGATTGGGACCCTATCCATGCCACCTCACATATCAGGAGTGTCGTTCTTCTTTTCATAAAGAGGTCCAAGGGCTAGTCTTGCAGAAGTTTTTTCAGCTACACAGGATGCGCAACATCCGTGCAAGTCCTGGTGACTTTCTCCCCTGCACTGCACCGATCAGATAGATCAGTGTGGGGCAGGAGAAAGGAGAACAGTTCTTTCAGTGATCATGAAGGATGCTGTCAGTGTTTTCCTCCATCAGAATAAGCAGCCTCTAGACTGTAAGAAACACACACATTTTAACATCATTTTGATTGTCTAAAATTTACTGCAGCTAAAAATTACATTTGGTTTACAATGCATTTTGCCAGATATGTTGTCACTTGTCAAAGCTAAGAATTTTACATGCTGGGTTTTTTTATGGCACATTTAGCACTGATAAGTTGTCACACTCTTGCTTAATATGTTAACATTCTGTCTGTAAACTGTATATGCATAGCTACCTTTTTGAAGCAATATTGAGATTTACTTAAGAACGTGGGGCCCAATAAATACCATCAATGGTGCCCAGTCCAAGAGATGGTGGATCCTATAGGTAAACACCACCTCATCATGCACTAAAACTTACTAAAAAAAAAAAAAGATGTGAAGTTCACACATATAGAAAATGGACATTTTGTGAATACATATTACACGTATTGTAAAATAGATAGAGCTCATATGTAGAGTTTGTTTGATAAACTTTCCTACTACTTTGTCTAAATTAGAAGCAAATTGGTTGAACATTACTTCTACCTAAAATGGCAGAAAACGCACCTATCTTGGTGATGGACAGGACAGCTAGAGGGGACATGGAGGAGGCTGTTATTTTTTTTTTAATAGGTGTACTTTCACCAATTTGCTGATAATTCATTGAAAGTAGATGATCGGTACAATTGCTGCCAATGCATTTTTTAAAGCTGTATTGTCATGAGTCAAATTTGATCATGTTAGGTTCTTGCATAGGTCCTATAGCATTGATAAGTTTCCACCCTCTTTCCTACATACACACATCTCTCCTGCATACACACAACTTTACTACTATCACACACGCAATTTTCCGAAATACACACACAACTCTCCTCCATACACAAACACAGTTCTAACACATATAGCTTTTCTACAGCTTTGAAGTATGCACTCACACCTCTGTTACATACACGCACTGTTTTGCTACATACTTGTACACAGCTTTCTTACATACACCAACAGCTCTCTTATATACTCATGCAGCTCCACACACACAAACACTTATATATATATATATATATATATATATGTACACTCATCCATCGTATACATTACCTCATCTTGAAATTCCTTCCAGGAATGTGACTGATCACATGACCTGAAAGGTTCAATGGCTAATCAACAACTTTGTTTGATTGGGACCCTATCCATGCCACCTCACATATCAGGAGTGTCGTTCTTCTTTTCATAAAGAGGTCCAAGGGCTAGTCTTGCAGAAGTTTTTTCAGCTACACAGGATGCGCAACATCCGTGCAAGTCCTGGTGACTTTCTCCCCTGCACTGCACCGATCAGATAGATCAGTGTGGGGCAGGAGAAAGGAGAACAGTTCTTTCAGTGATCATGAAGGATGCTGTCAGTGTTTTCCTCCATCAGAATAAGCAGCCTCTAGACTGTAAGAAACACACACATTTTAACATCATTTTGATTGTCTAAAATTTACTGCAGCTAAAAATTACATTTGGTTTACAATGCATTTTGCCAGATATGTTGTCACTTGTCAAAGCTAAGAATTTTACATGCTGGGTTTTTTTATGGCACATTTAGCACTGATAAGTTGTCACACTCTTGCTTAATATGTTAACATTCTGTCTGTAAACTGTATATGCATAGCTACCTTTTTGAAGCAATATTGAGATTTACTTAAGAACGTGGGGCCCAATAAATACCATCAATGGTGCCCAGTCCAAGAGATGGTGGATCCTATAGGTAAACACCACCTCATCATGCACTAAAACTTACTAAAAAAAAAAAAGATGTGAAGTTCACACATATAGAAAATGGACATTTTGTGAATACATATTACACGTATTGTAAAATAGATAGAGCTCATATGTAGAGTTTGTTTGATAAACTTTCCTACTACTTTGTCTAAATTAGAAGCAAATTGGTTGAACATTACTTCTACCTAAAATGGCAGAAAACGCACCTATCTTGGTGATGGACAGGACAGCTAGAGGGGACATGGAGGAGGCTGTTATTTTTTTTTTAATAGGTGTACTTTCACCAATTTGCTGATAATTCATTGAAAGTAGATGATCGGTACAATTGCTGCCAATGCATTTTTTAAAGCTGTATTGTCATGAGTCAAATTTGATCATGTTAGGTTCTTGCATAGGTCCTATAGCATTGATAAGTTTCCACCCTCTTTCCTACATACACACATCTCTCCTGCATACACACAACTCTACTACTATCACACACGCAATTTTCCGAAATACACACACAACTCTCCTCCATACACAAACACAGTTCTAACACATATAGCTTTTCTACAGCTTTGAAGTATGCACTCACACCTCTGTTACATACACGCACTGTTTTGCTACATACTTGTACACAGCTTTCTTACATACACCAACAGCTCTCTTATATACTCATGCAGCTCCACACACACAAACACTTATATATATATATATATATATATATATATATATGTACACTCATCCATCGTATACATTACCACATCTTGAAATTCCTTCCAGGAATGTGACTGATCACATGACCTGAAAGGTTCAATGGCTAATCAACAACTTTGTTTGATTGGGACCCTATCCATGCCACCTCACATATCAGGAGTGTCGTTCTTCTTTTCATAAAGAGGTCCAAGGGCTAGTCTTGCAGAAGTTTTTTCAGCTACACAGGATGCGCAACATCCGTGCAAGTCCTGGTGACTTTCTCCCCTGCACTGCACCGATCAGATAGATCAGTGTGGGGCAGGAGAAAGGAGAACAGTTCTTTCAGTGATCATGAAGGATGCTGTCAGTGTTTTCCTCCATCAGAATAAGCAGCCTCTAGACTGTAAGAAACACACACATTTTAACATCATTTTGATTGTCTAAAATTTACTGCAGCTAAAAATTACATTTGGTTTACAATGCATTTTGCCAGATATGTTGTCACTTGTCAAAGCTAAGAATTTTACATGCTGGGTTTTTTTATGGCACATTTAGCACTGATAAGTTGTCACACTCTTGCTTAATATGTTAACATTCTGTCTGTAAACTGTATATGCATAGCTACCTTTTTGAAGCAATATTGAGATTTACTTAAGAACGTGGGGCCCAATAAATACCATCAATGGTGCCCAGTCCAAGAGATGGTGGATCCTATAGGTAAACACCACCTCATCATGCACTAAAACTTACTAAAAAAAAAAAAGATGTGAAGTTCACACATATAGAAAATGGACATTTTGTGAATACATATTACACGTATTGTAAAATAGATAGAGCTCATATGTAGAGTTTGTTTGATAAACTTTCCTACTACTTTGTCTAAATTAGAAGCAAATTGGTTGAACATTACTTCTACCTAAAATGGCAGAAAACGCACCTATCTTGGTGATGGACAGGACAGCTAGAGGGGACATGGAGGAGGCTGTTATTTTTTTTTTAATAGGTGTACTTTCACCAATTTGCTGATAATTCATTGAAAGTAGATGATCGGTACAATTGCTGCCAATGCATTTTTTAAAGCTGTATTGTCATGAGTCAAATTTGATCATGTTAGGTTCTTGCATAGGTCCTATAGCATTGATAAGTTTCCACCCTCTTTCCTACATACACACATCTCTCCTGCATACACACAACTTTACTACTATCACACACGCAATTTTCCGAAATACACACACAACTCTCCTCCATACACAAACACAGTTCTAACACATATAGCTTTTCTACAGCTTTGAAGTATGCACTCACACCTCTGTTACATACACGCACTGTTTTGCTACATACTTGTACACAGCTTTCTTACATACACCAACAGCTCTCTTATATACTCATGCAGCTCCACACACACAAACACTTATATATATATATATATATATATATATATATATATATATATATATATATGTACACTCATCCATCGTATACATTACCACATCTTGAAATTCCTTCCAGGAATGTGACTGATCACATGACCTGAAAGGTTCAATGGCTAATCAACAACTTTGTTTGATTGGGACCCTATCCATGCCACCTCACATATCAGGAGTGTCGTTCTTCTTTTCATAAAGAGGTCCAAGGGCTAGTCTTGCAGAAGTTTTTTCAGCTACACAGGATGCGCAACATCCGTGCAAGTCCTGGTGACTTTCTCCCCTGCACTGCACCGATCAGATAGATCAGTGTGGGGCAGGAGAAAGGAGAACAGTTCTTTCAGTGATCATGAAGGATGCTGTCAGTGTTTTCCTCCATCAGAATAAGCAGCCTCTAGACTGTAAGAAACACACACATTTTAACATCATTTTGATTGTCTAAAATTTACTGCAGCTAAAAATTACATTTGGTTTACAATGCATTTTGCCAGATATGTTGTCACTTGTCAAAGCTAAGAATTTTACATGCTGGGTTTTTTTATGGCACATTTAGCACTGATAAGTTGTCACACTCTTGCTTAATATGTTAACATTCTGTCTGTAAACTGTATATGCATAGCTACCTTTTTGAAGCAATATTGAGATTTACTTAAGAACGTGGGGCCCAATAAATACCATCAATGGTGCCCAGTCCAAGAGATGGTGGATCCTATAGGTAAACACCACCTCATCATGCACTAAAACTTACTAAAAAAAAAAAAGATGTGAAGTTCACACATATAGAAAATGGACATTTTGTGAATACATATTACACGTATTGTAAAATAGATAGAGCTCATATGTAGAGTTTGTTTGATAAACTTTCCTACTACTTTGTCTAAATTAGAAGCAAATTGGTTGAACATTACTTCTACCTAAAATGGCAGAAAACGCACCTATCTTGGTGATGGACAGGACAGCTAGAGGGGACATGGAGGAGGCTGTTATTTTTTTTTTAATAGGTGTACTTTCACCAATTTGCTGATAATTCATTGAAAGTAGATGATCGGTACAATTGCTGCCAATGCATTTTTTAAAGCTGTATTGTCATGAGTCAAATTTGATCATGTTAGGTTCTTGCATAGGTCCTATAGCATTGATAAGTTTCCACCCTCTTTCCTACATACACACATCTCTCCTGCATACACACAACTCTACTACTATCACACACGCAATTTTCCGAAATACACACACAACTCTCCTCCATACACAAACACAGTTCTAACACATATAGCTTTTCTACAGCTTTGAAGTATGCACTCACACCTCTGTTACATACACGCACTGTTTTGCTACATACTTGTACACAGCTTTCTTACATACACCAACAGCTCTCTTATATACTCATGCAGCTCCACACACACAAACACTTATATATATATATATATATATATATATATATATATATATGTACACTCATCCATCGTATACATTACCACATCTTGAAATTCCTTCCAGGAATGTGACTGATCACATGACCTGAAAGGTTCAATGGCTAATCAACAACTTTGTTTGATTGGGACCCTATCCATGCCACCTCACATATCAGGAGTGTCGTTCTTCTTTTCATAAAGAGGTCCAAGGGCTAGTCTTGCAGAAGTTTTTTCAGCTACACAGGATGCGCAACATCCGTGCAAGTCCTGGTGACTTTCTCCCCTGCACTGCACCGATCAGATAGATCAGTGTGGGGCAGGAGAAAGGAGAACAGTTCTTTCAGTGATCATGAAGGATGCTGTCAGTGTTTTCCTCCATCAGAATAAGCAGCCTCTAGACTGTAAGAAACACACACATTTTAACATCATTTTGATTGTCTAAAATTTACTGCAGCTAAAAATTACATTTGGTTTACAATGCATTTTGCCAGATATGTTGTCACTTGTCAAAGCTAAGAATTTTACATGCTGGGTTTTTTTATGGCACATTTAGCACTGATAAGTTGTCACACTCTTGCTTAATATGTTAACATTCTGTCTGTAAACTGTATATGCATAGCTACCTTTTTGAAGCAATATTGAGATTTACTTAAGAACGTGGGGCCCAATAAATACCATCAATGGTGCCCAGTCCAAGAGATGGTGGATCCTATAGGTAAACACCACCTCATCATGCACTAAAACTTACTAAAAAAAAAAAAGATGTGAAGTTCACACATATAGAAAATGGACATTTTGTGAATACATATTACACGTATTGTAAAATAGATAGAGCTCATATGTAGAGTTTGTTTGATAAACTTTCCTACTACTTTGTCTAAATTAGAAGCAAATTGGTTGAACATTACTTCTACCTAAAATGGCAGAAAACGCACCTATCTTGGTGATGGACAGGACAGCTAGAGGGGACATGGAGGAGGCTGTTATTTTTTTTTTAATAGGTGTACTTTCACCAATTTGCTGATAATTCATTGAAAGTAGATGATCGGTACAATTGCTGCCAATGCATTTTTTAAAGCTGTATTGTCATGAGTCAAATTTGATCATGTTAGGTTCTTGCATAGGTCCTATAGCATTGATAAGTTTCCACCCTCTTTCCTACATACACACATCTCTCCTGCATACACACAACTTTACTACTATCACACACGCAATTTTCCGAAATACACACACAACTCTCCTCCATACACAAACACAGTTCTAACACATATAGCTTTTCTACAGCTTTGAAGTATGCACTCACACCTCTGTTACATACACGCACTGTTTTGCTACATACTTGTACACAGCTTTCTTACATACACCAACAGCTCTCTTATATACTCATGCAGCTCCACACACACAAACACTTATATATATATATATATATATATATATATATATATATGTACACTCATCCATCGTATACATTACCACATCTTGAAATTCCTTCCAGGAATGTGACTGATCACATGACCTGAAAGGTTCAATGGCTAATCAACAACTTTGTTTGATTGGGACCCTATCCATGCCACCTCACATATCAGGAGTGTCGTTCTTCTTTTCATAAAGAGGTCCAAGGGCTAGTCTTGCAGAAGTTTTTTCAGCTACACAGGATGCGCAACATCCGTGCAAGTCCTGGTGACTTTCTCCCCTGCACTGCACCGATCAGATAGATCAGTGTGGGGCAGGAGAAAGGAGAACAGTTCTTTCAGTGATCATGAAGGATGCTGTCAGTGTTTTCCTCCATCAGAATAAGCAGCCTCTAGACTGTAAGAAACACACACATTTTAACATCATTTTGATTGTCTAAAATTTACTGCAGCTAAAAATTACATTTGGTTTACAATGCATTTTGCCAGATATGTTGTCACTTGTCAAAGCTAAGAATTTTACATGCTGGGTTTTTTTATGGCACATTTAGCACTGATAAGTTGTCACACTCTTGCTTAATATGTTAACATTCTGTCTGTAAACTGTATATGCATAGCTACCTTTTTGAAGCAATATTGAGATTTACTTAAGAACGTGGGGCCCAATAAATACCATCAATGGTGCCCAGTCCAAGAGATGGTGGATCCTATAGGTAAACACCACCTCATCATGCACTAAAACTTACTAAAAAAAAAAAAGATGTGAAGTTCACACATATAGAAAATGGACATTTTGTGAATACATATTACACGTATTGTAAAATAGATAGAGCTCATATGTAGAGTTTGTTTGATAAACTTTCCTACTACTTTGTCTAAATTAGAAGCAAATTGGTTGAACATTACTTCTACCTATAATGGCAGAAAACGCACCTATCTTGGTGATGGACAGGACAGCTAGAGGGGATATGGAGGAGGCTGTTATTTTTTTTTAATAGGTGTACTTTCACCAATTTGCTGATAATTCATTGAAAGTAGATGATCGGTACAATTGCTGCCAATGCATTTTTTAAAGCTGTATTGTCATGAGTCAAATTTGATCATGTTAGGTTCTTGCATAGGTCCTATAGCATTGATAAGTTTCCACCCTCTTTCCTACATACACACATCTCTCCTGCATACACACAACTCTACTACTATCACACACGCAATTTTCCGAAATACACACACAACTCTCCTCCATACACAAACACAGTTCTAACACATATAGCTTTTCTACAGCTTTGAAGTATGCACTCACACCTCTGTTACATACACGCACTGTTTTGCTACATACTTGTACACAGCTTTCTTACATACACCAACAGCTCTCTTATATACTCATGCAGCTCCACACACACAAACACTTATATATATATATATATATATATATATATACATATATATGTACACTCATCCATCGTATACATTACCTCATCTTGAAATTCCTTCCAGGAATGTGACTGATCACATGACCTGAAAGGTTCAATGGCTAATCAACAACTTTGTTTGATTGGGACCCTATCCATGCCACCTCACATATCAGGAGTGTCGTTCTTCTTTTCATAAAGAGGTCCAAGGGCTAGTCTTGCAGAAGTTTTTTCAGCTACACAGGATGCGCAACATCCGTGCAAGTCCTGGTGACTTTCTCCCCTGCACTGCACCGATCAGATAGATCAGTGTGGGGCAGGAGAAAGGAGAACAGTTCTTTCAGTGATCATGAAGGATGCTGTCAGTGTTTTCCTCCATCAGAATAAGCAGCCTCTAGACTGTAAGAAACACACACATTTTAACATCATTTTAATTGTCTAAAATTTACTGCAGCTAAAAATTACATTTGGTTTACAATGCATTTTGACAGATATGTTGTCACTTGTCAAAGCTAAGAATTTTACATGCTGGGTTTTTTTATGGCACATTTAGCACTGATAAGTTGTCACACTCTTGCTTAATATGTTAACATTCTGTCTGTAAACTGTATATGCATAGCTACCTTTTTGAAGCAATATTGAGATTTACTTAAGAACGTGGGGCCCAATAAATACCATCAATGGTGCCCAGTCCAAGAGATGGTGGATCCTATAGGTAAACACCACCTCATCATGCACTAAAACTTACTAAAAAAAAAAAAGATGTGAAGTTCACACATATAGAAAATGGACATTTTGTGAATACATATTACACGTATTGTAAAATAGATAGAGCTCATATGTAGAGTTTGTTTGATAAACTTTCCTACTACTTTGTCTAAATTAGAAGCAAATTGGTTGAACATTACTTCTACCTAAAATGGCAGAAAACGCACCTATCTTGGTGATGGATAGGACAGCTAGAGGGGATATGGAGGAGGCTGTTATTTTTTTTTTAATAGGTGTACTTTCACCAATTTGCTGATAATTCATTGAAAGTAGATGATCGGTACAATTGCTGCCAATGCATTTTTTAAAGCTGTATTGTCATGAGTCAAATTTGATCATGTTAGGTTCTTGCATAGGTCCTATAGCATTGATAAGTTTCCACCCTCTTTCCTACATACACACATCTCTCCTGCATACACACAACTCTACTACTATCACACACGCAATTTTCCGAAATACACACACAACTCTCCTCCATACACAAACACAGTTCTAACACATATAGCTTTTCTACAGCTTTGAAGTATGCACTCACACCTCTGTTACATACACGCACTGTTTTGCTACATACTTGTACACAGCTTTCTTACATACCATACACCAACAGCTCTCTTATATACTCATGCAGCTCCACACACACAAACACTTATATATATATATATATATGTACACTCATCCATCGTATACATTACCACATCTTGAAATTCCTTCCAGGAATGTGACTGATCACATGACCTGAAAGGTTCAATGGCTAATCAACAACTTTGTTTGATTGGGACCCTATCCATGCCACCTCACATATCAGGAGTGTCGTTCTTCTTTTCATAAAGAGGTCCAAGGGCTAGTCTTGCAGAAGTTTTTTCAGCTACACAGGATGCGCAACATCCGTGCAAGTCCTGGTGACTTTCTCCCCTGCACTGCACCGATCAGATAGATCAGTGTGGGGCAGGAGAAAGGAGAACAGTTCTTTCAGTGATCATGAAGGATGCTGTCAGTGTTTTCCTCCATCAGAATAAGCAGCCTCTAGACTGTAAGAAACACACACATTTTAACATCATTTTGATTGTCTAAAATTTACTGCAGCTAAAAATTACATTTGGTTTACAATGCATTTTGCCAGATATGTTGTCACTTGTCAAAGCTAAGAATTTTACATGCTGGGTTTTTTTATGGCACATTTAGCACTGATAAGTTGTCACACTCTTGCTTAATATGTTAACATTCTGTCTGTAAACTGTATATGCATAGCTACCTTTTTGAAGCAATATTGAGATTTACTTAAGAACGTGGGGCCCAATAAATACCATCAATGGTGCCCAGTCCAAGAGATGGTGGATCCTATAGGTAAACACCACCTCATCATGCACTAAAACTTACTAAAAAAAAAAAAAGATGTGAAGTTCACACATATAGAAAATGGACATTTTGTGAATACATATTACACGTATTGTAAAATAGATAGAGCTCATATGTAGAGTTTGTTTGATAAACTTTCCTACTACTTTGTCTAAATTAGAAGCAAATTGGTTGAACATTACTTCTACCTAAAATGGCAGAAAACGCACCTATCTTGGTGATGGACAGGACAGCTAGAGGGGACATGGAGGAGGCTGTTATTTTTTTTTTAATAGGTGTACTTTCACCAATTTGCTGATAATTCATTGAAAGTAGATGATCGGTACAATTGCTGCCAATGCATTTTTTAAAGCTGTATTGTCATGAGTCAAATTTGATCATGTTAGGTTCTTGCATAGGTCCTATAGCATTGATAAGTTTCCACCCTCTTTCCTACATACACACATCTCTCCTGCATACACACAACTTTACTACTATCACACACGCAATTTTCCGAAATACACACACAACTCTCCTCCATACACAAACACAGTTCTAACACATATAGCTTTTCTACAGCTTTGAAGTATGCACTCACACCTCTGTTACATACACGCACTGTTTTGCTACATACTTGTACACAGCTTTCTTACATACACCAACAGCTCTCTTATATACTCATGCAGCTCCACACACACAAACACTTATATATATATATATATATATATATATATATATATATATGTACACTCATCCATCGTATACATTACCACATCTTGAAATTCCTTCCAGGAATGTGACTGATCACATGACCTGAAAGGTTCAATGGCTAATCAACAACTTTGTTTGATTGGGACCCTATCCATGCCACCTCACATATCAGGAGTGTCGTTCTTCTTTTCATAAAGAGGTCCAAGGGCTAGTCTTGCAGAAGTTTTTTCAGCTACACAGGATGCGCAACATCCGTGCAAGTCCTGGTGACTTTCTCCCCTGCACTGCACCGATCAGATAGATCAGTGTGGGGCAGGAGAAAGGAGAACAGTTCTTTCAGTGATCATGAAGGATGTTGTCAGTGTTTTCCTCCATCAGAATAAGCAGCCTCTAGACTGTAAGAAACACACACATTTTAACATCATTTTGATTGTCTAAAATTTACTGCAGCTAAAAATTACATTTGGTTTACAATGCATTTTGCCAGATATGTTGTCACTTGTCAAAGCTAAGAATTTTACATGCTGGGTTTTTTTATGGCACATTTAGCACTGATAAGTTGTCACACTCTTGCTTAATATGTTAACATTCTGTCTGTAAACTGTATATGCATAGCTACCTTTTTGAAGCAATATTGAGATTTACTTAAGAACGTGGGGCCCAATAAATACCATCAATGGTGCCCAGTCCAAGAGATGGTGGATCCTATAGGTAAACACCACCTCATCATGCACTAAAACTTACTAAAAAAAAAAAAGATGTGAAGTTCACACATATAGAAGATGGACATTTTGTGAATACATATTACACGTATTGTAAAATAGATAGAGCTCATATGTAGAGTTTGTTTGATAAACTTTCCTACTACTTTGTCTAAATTAGAAGCAAATTGGTTGAACATTACTTCTACCTAAAATGGCAGAAAACGCACCTATCTTGGTGATGGACAGGACAGCTAGAGGGGATATGGAGGAGGCTGTTATTTTTTTTTTAATAGGTGTACTTTCACCAATTTGCTGATAATTCATTGAAAGTAGATGATCGGTACAATTGCTGCCAATGCATTTTTTAAAGCTGTATTGTCATGAGTCAAATTTGATCATGTTAGGTTCTTGCATAGGTCCTATAGCATTGATAAGTTTCCACCCTCTTTCCTACATACACACATCTCTCCTGCATACACACAACTCTACTACTATCACACACGCAATTTTCCGAAATACACACACAACTCTCCTCCATACACAAACACAGTTCTAACACATATAGCTTTTCTACAGCTTTGAAGTATGCACTCACACCTCTGTTACATACACGCACTGTTTTGCTACATACTTGTACACAGCTTTCTTACATACACCAACAGCTCTCTTATATACTCATGCAGCTCCACACACACAAACACTTATATATATATATATATATATATATATATATATGTACACTCATCCATCGTATACATTACCACATCTTGAAATTCCTTCCAGGAATGTGACTGATCACATGACCTGAAAGGTTCAATGGTTAATCAACAACTTTGTTTGATTGGGACCCTATCCATGCCACCTCACATATCAGGAGTGTCGTTCTTCTTTTCATAAAGAGGTCCAAGGGCTAGTCTTGCAGAAGTTTTTTCAGCTACACAGGATGCGCAACATCCGTGCAAGTCCTGGTGACTTTCTCCCCTGCACTGCACCGATCAGATAGATCAGTGTGGGGCAGGAGAAAGGAGAACAGTTCTTTCAGTGATCATGAAGGATGCTGTCAGTGTTTTCCTCCATCAGAATAAGCAGCCTCTAGACTGTAAGAAACACACACATTTTAACATCATTTTAATTGTCTAAAATTTACTGCAGCTAAAAATTACATTTGGTTTACAATGCATTTTGCCAGATATGTTGTCACTTGTCAAAGCTAAGAATTTTACATGCTGGGTTTTTTTATGGCACATTTAGCACTGATAAGTTGTCACACTCTTGCTTAATATGTTAACATTCTGTCTGTAAACTGTATATGCATAGCTACCTTTTTGAAGCAATATTGAGATTTACTTAAGAACGTGGGGCCCAATAAATACCATCAATGGTGCCCAGTCCAAGAGATGGTGGATCCTATAGGTAAACACCACCTCATCATGCACTAAAACTTACTAAAAAAAAAAAAGATGTGAAGTTCACACATATAGAAAATGGACATTTTGTGAATACATATTACACGTATTGTAAAATAGATAGAGCTCATATGTAGAGTTTGTTTGATAAACTTTCCTACTACTTTGTCTAAATTAGAAGCAAATTGGTTGAACATTACTTCTACCTAAAATGGCAGAAAACGCACCTATCTTGGTGATGGATAGGACAGCTAGAGGGGATATGGAGGAGGCTGTTATTTTTTTTTTAATAGGTGTACTTTCACCAATTTGCTGATAATTCATTGAAAGTAGATGATCGGTACAATTGCTGCCAATGCATTTTTTAAAGCTGTATTGTCATGAGTCAAATTTGATCATGTTAGGTTCTTGCATAGGTCCTATAGCATTGATAAGTTTCCACCCTCTTTCCTACATACACACATCTCTCCTGCATACACACAACTCTACTACTATCACACACGCAATTTTCCGAAATACACACACAACTCTCCTCCATACACAAACACAGTTCTAACACATATAGCTTTTCTACAGCTTTGAAGTATGCACTCACACCTCTGTTACATACACGCACTGTTTTGCTACATACTTGTACACAGCTTTCTTACATACCATACACCAACAGCTCTCTTATATACTCATGCAGCTCCACACACACAAACACTTATATATATATATATATATATATGTACACTCATCCATCGTATACATTACCACATCTTGAAATTCCTTCCAGGAATGTGACTGATCACATGACCTGAAAGGTTCAATGGCTAATCAACAACTTTGTTTGATTGGGACCCTATCCATGCCACCTCACATATCAGGAGTGTCGTTCTTCTTTTCATAAAGAGGTCCAAGGGCTAGTCTTGCAGAAGTTTTTTCAGCTACACAGGATGCGCAACATCCGTGCAAGTCCTGGTGACTTTCTCCCCTGCACTGCACCGATCAGATAGATCAGTGTGGGGCAGGAGAAAGGAGAACAGTTCTTTCAGTGATCATGAAGGATGCTGTCAGTGTTTTCCTCCATCAGAATAAGCAGCCTCTAGACTGTAAGAAACACACACATTTTAACATCATTTTGATTGTCTAAAATTTACTGCAGCTAAAAATTACATTTGGTTTACAATGCATTTTGCCAGATATGTTGTCACTTGTCAAAGCTAAGAATTTTACATGCTGGGTTTTTTTTATGGCACATTTAGCACTGATAAGTTGTCACACTCTTGCTTAATATGTTAACATTCTGTCTGTAAACTGTATATGCATAGCTACCTTTTTGAAGCAATATTGAGATTTACTTAAGAACGTGGGGCCCAATAAATACCATCAATGGTGCCCAGTCCAAGAGATGGTGGATCCTATAGGTAAACACCACCTCATCATGCACTAAAACTTACTAAAAAAAAAAAAGATGTGAAGTTCACACATATAGAAGATGGACATTTTGTGAATACATATTACACGTATTGTAAAATAGATAGAGCTCATATGTAGAGTTTGTTTGATAAACTTTCCTACTACTTTGTCTAAATTAGAAGCAAATTGGTTGAACATTACTTCTACCTAAAATGGCAGAAAACGCACCTATCTTGGTGATGGACAGGACAGCTAGAGGGGATATGGAGGAGGCTGTTATTTTTTTTTTAATAGGTGTACTTTCACCAATTTGCTGATAATTCATTGAAAGTAGATGATCGGTACAATTGCTGCCAATGCATTTTTTAAAGCTGTATTGTCATGAGTCAAATTTGATCATGTTAGGTTCTTGCATAGGTCCTATAGCATTGATAAGTTTCCACCCTCTTTCCTACATACACACATCTCTCCTGCATACACACAACTCTACTACTATCACACACGCAATTTTCCGAAATACACACACAACTCTCCTCCATACACAAACACAGTTCTAACACATATAGCTTTTCTACAGCTTTGAAGTATGCACTCACACCTCTGTTACATACACGCACTGTTTTGCTACATACTTGTACACAGCTTTCTTACATACACCAACAGCTCTCTTATATACTCATGCAGCTCCACACACACAAACACTTATATATATATATATATATATATATATATATGTACACTCATCCATCGTATACATTACCACATCTTGAAATTCCTTCCAGGAATGTGACTGATCACATGACCTGAAAGGTTCAATGGTTAATCAACAACTTTGTTTGATTGGGACCCTATCCATGCCACCTCACATATCAGGAGTGTCGTTCTTCTTTTCATAAAGAGGTCCAAGGGCTAGTCTTGCAGAAGTTTTTTCAGCTACACAGGATGCGCAACATCCGTGCAAGTCCTGGTGACTTTCTCCCCTGCACTGCACCGATCAGATAGATCAGTGTGGGGCAGGAGAAAGGAGAACAGTTCTTTCAGTGATCATGAAGGATGCTGTCAGTGTTTTCCTCCATCAGAATAAGCAGCCTCTAGACTGTAAGAAACACACACATTTTAACATCATTTTAATTGTCTAAAATTTACTGCAGCTAAAAATTACATTTGGTTTACAATGCATTTTGCCAGATATGTTGTCACTTGTCAAAGCTAAGAATTTTACATGCTGGGTTTTTTTATGGCACATTTAGCACTGATAAGTTGTCACACTCTTGCTTAATATGTTAACATTCTGTCTGTAAACTGTATATGCATAGCTACCTTTTTGAAGCAATATTGAGATTTACTTAAGAACGTGGGGCCCAATAAATACCATCAATGGTGCCCAGTCCAAGAGATGGTGGATCCTATAGGTAAACACCACCTCATCATGCACTAAAACTTACTAAAAAAAAAAAAGATGTGAAGTTCACACATATAGAAAATGGACATTTTGTGAATACATATTACACGTATTGTAAAATAGATAGAGCTCATATGTAGAGTTTGTTTGATAAACTTTCCTACTACTTTGTCTAAATTAGAAGCAAATTGGTTGAACATTACTTCTACCTAAAATGGCAGAAAACGCACCTATCTTGGTGATGGATAGGACAGCTAGAGGGGATATGGAGGAGGCTGTTATTTTTTTTTTAATAGGTGTACTTTCACCAATTTGCTGATAATTCATTGAAAGTAGATGATCGGTACAATTGCTGCCAATGCATTTTTTAAAGCTGTATTGTCATGAGTCAAATTTGATCATGTTAGGTTCTTGCATAGGTCCTATAGCATTGATAAGTTTCCACCCTCTTTCCTACATACACACATCTCTCCTGCATACACACAACTCTACTACTATCACACACGCAATTTTCCGAAATACACACACAACTCTCCTCCATACACAAACACAGTTCTAACACATATAGCTTTTCTACAGCTTTGAAGTATGCACTCACACCTCTGTTACATACACGCACTGTTTTGCTACATACTTGTACACAGCTTTCTTACATACCATACACCAACAGCTCTCTTATATACTCATGCAGCTCCACACACACAAACACTTATATATATATATATACATGTACACCTATCCATCGTATACATTACCACATCTTGAAATTCCTTCCAGGAATGTGACTGATCACATGACCTGAAAGGTTCAATGGCTAATCAACAACTTTGTTTGATTGGGACCCTATCCATGCCACCTCACATATCAGGAGTGTCGTTCTTCTTTTCATAAAGAGGTCCAAGGGCTAGTCTTGCAGAAGTTTTTTCAGCTACACAGGATGCGCAACATCCGTGCAAGTCCTGGTGACTTTCTCCCCTGCACTGCACCGATCAGATAGATCAGTGTGGGGCAGGAGAAAGGAGAACAGTTCTTTCAGTGATCATGAAGGATGCTGTCAGTGTTTTCCTCCATCAGAATAAGCAGCCTCTAGACTGTAAGAAACACACACATTTTAACATCATTTTGATTGTCTAAAATTTACTGCAGCTAAAAATTACATTTGGTTTACAATGCATTTTGCCAGATATGTTGTCACTTGTCAAAGCTAAGAATTTTACATGCTGGGTTTTTTTATGGCACATTTAGCACTGATAAGTTGTCACACTCTTGCTTAATATGTTAACATTCTGTCTGTAAACTGTATATGCATAGCTACCTTTTTGAAGCAATATTGAGATTTACTTAAGAACGTGGGGCCCAATAAATACCATCAATGGTGCCCAGTCCAAGAGATGGTGGATCCTATAGGTAAACACCACCTCATCATGCACTAAAACTTACTAAAAAAAAAAAAGATGTGAAGTTCACACATATAGAAGATGGACATTTTGTGAATACATATTACACGTATTGTAAAATAGATAGAGCTCATATGTAGAGTTTGTTTGATAAACTTTCCTACTACTTTGTCTAAATTAGAAGCAAATTGGTTGAACATTACTTCTACCTAAAATGGCAGAAAACGCACCTATCTTGGTGATGGACAGGACAGCTAGAGGGGATATGGAGGAGGCTGTTATTTTTTTTTTAATAGGTGTACTTTCACCAATTTGCTGATAATTCATTGAAAGTAGATGATCGGTACAATTGCTGCCAATGCATTTTTTAAAGCTGTATTGTCATGAGTCAAATTTGATCATGTTAGGTTCTTGCATAGGTCCTATAGCATTGATAAGTTTCCACCCTCTTTCCTACATACACACATCTCTCCTGCATACACACAACTCTACTACTATCACACACGCAATTTTCCGAAATACACACACAACTCTCCTCCATACACAAACACAGTTCTAACACATATAGCTTTTCTACAGCTTTGAAGTATGCACTCACACCTCTGTTACATACACGCACTGTTTTGCTACATACTTGTACACAGCTTTCTTACATACACCAACAGCTCTCTTATATACTCATGCAGCTCCACACACACAAACACTTATATATATATATATATATATATATATATATATATATGTACACTCATCCATCGTATACATTACCACATCTTGAAATTCCTTCCAGGAATGTGACTGATCACATGACCTGAAAGGTTCAATGGTTAATCAACAACTTTGTTTGATTGGGACCCTATCCATGCCACCTCACATATCAGGAGTGTCGTTCTTCTTTTCATAAAGAGGTCCAAGGGCTAGTCTTGCAGAAGTTTTTTCAGCTACACAGGATGCGCAACATCCGTGCAAGTCCTGGTGACTTTCTCCCCTGCACTGCACCGATCAGATAGATCAGTGTGGGGCAGGAGAAAGGAGAACAGTTCTTTCAGTGATCATGAAGGATGCTGTCAGTGTTTTCCTCCATCAGAATAAGCAGCCTCTAGACTGTAAGAAACACACACATTTTAACATCATTTTAATTGTCTAAAATTTACTGCAGCTAAAAATTACATTTGGTTTACAATGCATTTTGCCAGATATGTTGTCACTTGTCAAAGCTAAGAATTTTACATGCTGGGTTTTTTTATGGCACATTTAGCACTGATAAGTTGTCACACTCTTGCTTAATATGTTAACATTCTGTCTGTAAACTGTATATGCATAGCTACCTTTTTGAAGCAATATTGAGATTTACTTAAGAACGTGGGGCCCAATAAATACCATCAATGGTGCCCAGTCCAAGAGATGGTGGATCCTATAGGTAAACACCACCTCATCATGCACTAAAACTTACTAAAAAAAAAAAAGATGTGAAGTTCACACATATAGAAAATGGACATTTTGTGAATACATATTACACGTATTGTAAAATAGATAGAGCTCATATGTAGAGTTTGTTTGATAAACTTTCCTACTACTTTGTCTAAATTAGAAGCAAATTGGTTGAACATTACTTCTACCTAAAATGGCAGAAAACGCACCTATCTTGGTGATGGATAGGACAGCTAGAGGGGATATGGAGGAGGCTGTTATTTTTTTTTTAATAGGTGTACTTTCACCAATTTGCTGATAATTCATTGAAAGTAGATGATCGGTACAATTGCTGCCAATGCATTTTTTAAAGCTGTATTGTCATGAGTCAAATTTGATCATGTTAGGTTCTTGCATAGGTCCTATAGCATTGATAAGTTTCCACCCTCTTTCCTACATACACACATCTCTCCTGCATACACACAACTCTACTACTATCACACACGCAATTTTCCGAAATACACACACAACTCTCCTCCATACACAAACACAGTTCTAACACATATAGCTTTTCTACAGCTTTGAAGTATGCACTCACACCTCTGTTACATACACGCACTGTTTTGCTACATACTTGTACACAGCTTTCTTACATACCATACACCAACAGCTCTCTTATATACTCATGCAGCTCCACACACACAAACACTTATATATATATATATACATGTACACCTATCCATCGTATACATTACCACATCTTGAAATTCCTTCCAGGAATGTGACTGATCACATGACCTGAAAGGTTCAATGGCTAATCAACAACTTTGTTTGATTGGGACCCTATCCATGCCACCTCACATATCAGGAGTGTCGTTCTTCTTTTCATAAAGAGGTCCAAGGGCTAGTCTTGCAGAAGTTTTTTCAGCTACACAGGATGCGCAACATCCGTGCAAGTCCTGGTGACTTTCTCCCCTGCACTGCACCGATCAGATAGATCAGTGTGGGGCAGGAGAAAGGAGAACAGTTCTTTCAGTGATCATGAAGGATGCTGTCAGTGTTTTCCTCCATCAGAATAAGCAGCCTCTAGACTGTAAGAAACACACACATTTTAACATCATTTTGATTGTCTAAAATTTACTGCAGCTAAAAATTACATTTGGTTTACAATGCATTTTGCCAGATATGTTGTCACTTGTCAAAGCTAAGAATTTTACATGCTGGGTTTTTTTATGGCACATTTAGCACTGATAAGTTGTCACACTCTTGCTTAATATGTTAACATTCTGTCTGTAAACTGTATATGCATAGCTACCTTTTTGAAGCAATATTGAGATTTACTTAAGAACGTGGGGCCCAATAAATACCATCAATGGTGCCCAGTCCAAGAGATGGTGGATCCTATAGGTAAACACCACCTCATCATGCACTAAAACTTACTAAAAAAAAAAAAGATGTGAAGTTCACACATATAGAAGATGGACATTTTGTGAATACATATTACACGTATTGTAAAATAGATAGAGCTCATATGTAGAGTTTGTTTGATAAACTTTCCTACTACTTTGTCTAAATTAGAAGCAAATTGGTTGAACATTACTTCTACCTAAAATGGCAGAAAACGCACCTATCTTGGTGATGGACAGGACAGCTAGAGGGGATATGGAGGAGGCTGTTATTTTTTTTTTAATAGGTGTACTTTCACCAATTTGCTGATAATTCATTGAAAGTAGATGATCGGTACAATTGCTGCCAATGCATTTTTTAAAGCTGTATTGTCATGAGTCAAATTTGATCATGTTAGGTTCTTGCATAGGTCCTATAGCATTGATAAGTTTCCACCCTCTTTCCTACATACACACATCTCTCCTGCATACACACAACTCTACTACTATCACACACGCAATTTTCCGAAATACACACACAACTCTCCTCCATACACAAACACAGTTCTAACACATATAGCTTTTCTACAGCTTTGAAGTATGCACTCACACCTCTGTTACATACACGCACTGTTTTGCTACATACTTGTACACAGCTTTCTTACATACACCAACAGCTCTCTTATATACTCATGCAGCTCCACACACACAAACACTTATATATATATATATATATATATATATATATATATATATGTACACTCATCCATCGTATACATTACCACATCTTGAAATTCCTTCCAGGAATGTGACTGATCACATGACCTGAAAGGTTCAATGGTTAATCAACAACTTTGTTTGATTGGGACCCTATCCATGCCACCTCACATATCAGGAGTGTCGTTCTTCTTTTCATAAAGAGGTCCAAGGGCTAGTCTTGCAGAAGTTTTTTCAGCTACACAGGATGCGCAACATCCGTGCAAGTCCTGGTGACTTTCTCCCCTGCACTGCACCGATCAGATAGATCAGTGTGGGGCAGGAGAAAGGAGAACAGTTCTTTCAGTGATCATGAAGGATGTTGTCAGTGTTTTCCTCCATCAGAATAAGCAGCCTCTAGACTGTAAGAAACACACACATTTTAACATCATTTTGATTGTCTAAAATTTACTGCAGCTAAAAATTACATTTGGTTTACAATGCATTTTGCCAGATATGTTGTCACTTGTCAAAGCTAAGAATTTTACATGCTGGGTTTTTTTATGGCACATTTAGCACTGATAAGTTGTCACACTCTTGCTTAATATGTTAACATTCTGTCTGTAAACTGTATATGCATAGCTACCTTTTTGAAGCAATATTGAGATTTACTTAAGAACGTGGGGCCCAATAAATACCATCAATGGTGCCCAGTCCAAGAGATGGTGGATCCTATAGGTAAACACCACCTCATCATGCACTAAAACTTACTAAAAAAAAAAAAGATGTGAAGTTCACACATATAGAAGATGGACATTTTGTGAATACATATTACACGTATTGTAAAATAGATAGAGCTCATATGTAGAGTTTGTTTGATAAACTTTCCTACTACTTTGTCTAAATTAGAAGCAAATTGGTTGAACATTACTTCTACCTAAAATGGCAGAAAACGCACCTATCTTGGTGATGGACAGGACAGCTAGAGGGGATATGGAGGAGGCTGTTATTTTTTTTTTAATAGGTGTACTTTCACCAATTTGCTGATAATTCATTGAAAGTAGATGATCGGTACAATTGCTGCCAATGCATTTTTTAAAGCTGTATTGTCATGAGTCAAATTTGATCATGTTAGGTTCTTGCATAGGTCCTATAGCATTGATAAGTTTCCACCCTCTTTCCTACATACACACATCTCTCCTGCATACACACAACTCTACTACTATCACACACGCAATTTTCCGAAATACACACACAACTCTCCTCCATACACAAACACAGTTCTAACACATATAGCTTTTCTACAGCTTTGAAGTATGCACTCACACCTCTGTTACATACACGCACTGTTTTGCTACATACTTGTACACAGCTTTCTTACATACACCAACAGCTCTCTTATATACTCATGCAGCTCCACACACACAAACACTTATATATATATATATATATATATATATATATATGTACACTCATCCATCGTATACATTACCACATCTTGAAATTCCTTCCAGGAATGTGACTGATCACATGACCTGAAAGGTTCAATGGTTAATCAACAACTTTGTTTGATTGGGACCCTATCCATGCCACCTCACATATCAGGAGTGTCGTTCTTCTTTTCATAAAGAGGTCCAAGGGCTAGTCTTGCAGAAGTTTTTTCAGCTACACAGGATGCGCAACATCCGTGCAAGTCCTGGTGACTTTCTCCCCTGCACTGCACCGATCAGATAGATCAGTGTGGGGCAGGAGAAAGGAGAACAGTTCTTTCAGTGATCATGAAGGATGCTGTCAGTGTTTTCCTCCATCAGAATAAGCAGCCTCTAGACTGTAAGAAACACACACATTTTAACATCATTTTAATTGTCTAAAATTTACTGCAGCTAAAAATTACATTTGGTTTACAATGCATTTTGCCAGATATGTTGTCACTTGTCAAAGCTAAGAATTTTACATGCTGGGTTTTTTTATGGCACATTTAGCACTGATAAGTTGTCACACTCTTGCTTAATATGTTAACATTCTGTCTGTAAACTGTATATGCATAGCTACCTTTTTGAAGCAATATTGAGATTTACTTAAGAACGTGGGGCCCAATAAATACCATCAATGGTGCCCAGTCCAAGAGATGGTGGATCCTATAGGTAAACACCACCTCATCATGCACTAAAACTTACTAAAAAAAAAAAAGATGTGAAGTTCACACATATAGAAAATGGACATTTTGTGAATACATATTACACGTATTGTAAAATAGATAGAGCTCATATGTAGAGTTTGTTTGATAAACTTTCCTACTACTTTGTCTAAATTAGAAGCAAATTGGTTGAACATTACTTCTACCTAAAATGGCAGAAAACGCACCTATCTTGGTGATGGATAGGACAGCTAGAGGGGATATGGAGGAGGCTGTTATTTTTTTTTTAATAGGTGTACTTTCACCAATTTGCTGATAATTCATTGAAAGTAGATGATCGGTACAATTGCTGCCAATGCATTTTTTAAAGCTGTATTGTCATGAGTCAAATTTGATCATGTTAGGTTCTTGCATAGGTCCTATAGCATTGATAAGTTTCCACCCTCTTTCCTACATACACACATCTCTCCTGCATACACACAACTCTACTACTATCACACACGCAATTTTCCGAAATACACACACAACTCTCCTCCATACACAAACACAGTTCTAACACATATAGCTTTTCTACAGCTTTGAAGTATGCACTCACACCTCTGTTACATACACGCACTGTTTTGCTACATACTTGTACACAGCTTTCTTACATACCATACACCAACAGCTCTCTTATATACTCATGCAGCTCCACACACACAAACACTTATATATATATATATATATATATGTACACTCATCCATCGTATACATTACCACATCTTGAAATTCCTTCCAGGAATGTGACTGATCACATGACCTGAAAGGTTCAATGGCTAATCAACAACTTTGTTTGATTGGGACCCTATCCATGCCACCTCACATATCAGGAGTGTCGTTCTTCTTTTCATAAAGAGGTCCAAGGGCTAGTCTTGCAGAAGTTTTTTCAGCTACACAGGATGCGCAACATCCGTGCAAGTCCTGGTGACTTTCTCCCCTGCACTGCACCGATCAGATAGATCAGTGTGGGGCAGGAGAAAGGAGAACAGTTCTTTCAGTGATCATGAAGGATGCTGTCAGTGTTTTCCTCCATCAGAATAAGCAGCCTCTAGACTGTAAGAAACACACACATTTTAACATCATTTTGATTGTCTAAAATTTACTGCAGCTAAAAATTACATTTGGTTTACAATGCATTTTGCCAGATATGTTGTCACTTGTCAAAGCTAAGAATTTTACATGCTGGGTTTTTTTTATGGCACATTTAGCACTGATAAGTTGTCACACTCTTGCTTAATATGTTAACATTCTGTCTGTAAACTGTATATGCATAGCTACCTTTTTGAAGCAATATTGAGATTTACTTAAGAACGTGGGGCCCAATAAATACCATCAATGGTGCCCAGTCCAAGAGATGGTGGATCCTATAGGTAAACACCACCTCATCATGCACTAAAACTTACTAAAAAAAAAAAAGATGTGAAGTTCACACATATAGAAGATGGACATTTTGTGAATACATATTACACGTATTGTAAAATAGATAGAGCTCATATGTAGAGTTTGTTTGATAAACTTTCCTACTACTTTGTCTAAATTAGAAGCAAATTGGTTGAACATTACTTCTACCTAAAATGGCAGAAAACGCACCTATCTTGGTGATGGACAGGACAGCTAGAGGGGATATGGAGGAGGCTGTTATTTTTTTTTTAATAGGTGTACTTTCACCAATTTGCTGATAATTCATTGAAAGTAGATGATCGGTACAATTGCTGCCAATGCATTTTTTAAAGCTGTATTGTCATGAGTCAAATTTGATCATGTTAGGTTCTTGCATAGGTCCTATAGCATTGATAAGTTTCCACCCTCTTTCCTACATACACACATCTCTCCTGCATACACACAACTCTACTACTATCACACACGCAATTTTCCGAAATACACACACAACTCTCCTCCATACACAAACACAGTTCTAACACATATAGCTTTTCTACAGCTTTGAAGTATGCACTCACACCTCTGTTACATACACGCACTGTTTTGCTACATACTTGTACACAGCTTTCTTACATACACCAACAGCTCTCTTATATACTCATGCAGCTCCACACACACAAACACTTATATATATATATATATATATATATATATATGTACACTCATCCATCGTATACATTACCACATCTTGAAATTCCTTCCAGGAATGTGACTGATCACATGACCTGAAAGGTTCAATGGTTAATCAACAACTTTGTTTGATTGGGACCCTATCCATGCCACCTCACATATCAGGAGTGTCGTTCTTCTTTTCATAAAGAGGTCCAAGGGCTAGTCTTGCAGAAGTTTTTTCAGCTACACAGGATGCGCAACATCCGTGCAAGTCCTGGTGACTTTCTCCCCTGCACTGCACCGATCAGATAGATCAGTGTGGGGCAGGAGAAAGGAGAACAGTTCTTTCAGTGATCATGAAGGATGCTGTCAGTGTTTTCCTCCATCAGAATAAGCAGCCTCTAGACTGTAAGAAACACACACATTTTAACATCATTTTAATTGTCTAAAATTTACTGCAGCTAAAAATTACATTTGGTTTACAATGCATTTTGCCAGATATGTTGTCACTTGTCAAAGCTAAGAATTTTACATGCTGGGTTTTTTTATGGCACATTTAGCACTGATAAGTTGTCACACTCTTGCTTAATATGTTAACATTCTGTCTGTAAACTGTATATGCATAGCTACCTTTTTGAAGCAATATTGAGATTTACTTAAGAACGTGGGGCCCAATAAATACCATCAATGGTGCCCAGTCCAAGAGATGGTGGATCCTATAGGTAAACACCACCTCATCATGCACTAAAACTTACTAAAAAAAAAAAAGATGTGAAGTTCACACATATAGAAAATGGACATTTTGTGAATACATATTACACGTATTGTAAAATAGATAGAGCTCATATGTAGAGTTTGTTTGATAAACTTTCCTACTACTTTGTCTAAATTAGAAGCAAATTGGTTGAACATTACTTCTACCTAAAATGGCAGAAAACGCACCTATCTTGGTGATGGATAGGACAGCTAGAGGGGATATGGAGGAGGCTGTTATTTTTTTTTTAATAGGTGTACTTTCACCAATTTGCTGATAATTCATTGAAAGTAGATGATCGGTACAATTGCTGCCAATGCATTTTTTAAAGCTGTATTGTCATGAGTCAAATTTGATCATGTTAGGTTCTTGCATAGGTCCTATAGCATTGATAAGTTTCCACCCTCTTTCCTACATACACACATCTCTCCTGCATACACACAACTCTACTACTATCACACACGCAATTTTCCGAAATACACACACAACTCTCCTCCATACACAAACACAGTTCTAACACATATAGCTTTTCTACAGCTTTGAAGTATGCACTCACACCTCTGTTACATACACGCACTGTTTTGCTACATACTTGTACACAGCTTTCTTACATACCATACACCAACAGCTCTCTTATATACTCATGCAGCTCCACACACACAAACACTTATATATATATATATACATGTACACCTATCCATCGTATACATTACCACATCTTGAAATTCCTTCCAGGAATGTGACTGATCACATGACCTGAAAGGTTCAATGGCTAATCAACAACTTTGTTTGATTGGGACCCTATCCATGCCACCTCACATATCAGGAGTGTCGTTCTTCTTTTCATAAAGAGGTCCAAGGGCTAGTCTTGCAGAAGTTTTTTCAGCTACACAGGATGCGCAACATCCGTGCAAGTCCTGGTGACTTTCTCCCCTGCACTGCACCGATCAGATAGATCAGTGTGGGGCAGGAGAAAGGAGAACAGTTCTTTCAGTGATCATGAAGGATGCTGTCAGTGTTTTCCTCCATCAGAATAAGCAGCCTCTAGACTGTAAGAAACACACACATTTTAACATCATTTTGATTGTCTAAAATTTACTGCAGCTAAAAATTACATTTGGTTTACAATGCATTTTGCCAGATATGTTGTCACTTGTCAAAGCTAAGAATATTTTACATGCTGGGTTTTTTTATGGCACATTTAGCACTGATAAGTTGTCACACTCTTGCTTAATATGTTAACATTCTGTCTGTAAACTGTATATGCATAGCTACCTTTTTGAAGCAATATTGAGATTTACTTAAGAACGTGGGGCCCAATAAATACCATCAATGGTGCCCAGTCCAAGAGATGGTGGATCCTATAGGTAAACACCACCTCATCATGCACTAAAACTTACTAAAAAAAAAAAAGATGTGAAGTTCACACATATAGAAGATGGACATTTTGTGAATACATATTACACGTATTGTAAAATAGATAGAGCTCATATGTAGAGTTTGTTTGATAAACTTTCCTACTACTTTGTCTAAATTAGAAGCAAATTGGTTGAACATTACTTCTACCTAAAATGGCAGAAAACGCACCTATCTTGGTGATGGACAGGACAGCTAGAGGGGATATGGAGGAGGCTGTTATTTTTTTTTTAATAGGTGTACTTTCACCAATTTGCTGATAATTCATTGAAAGTAGATGATCGGTACAATTGCTGCCAATGCATTTTTTAAAGCTGTATTGTCATGAGTCAAATTTGATCATGTTAGGTTCTTGCATAGGTCCTATAGCATTGATAAGTTTCCACCCTCTTTCCTACATACACACATCTCTCCTGCATACACACAACTCTACTACTATCACACACGCAATTTTCCGAAATACACACACAACTCTCCTCCATACACAAACACAGTTCTAACACATATAGCTTTTCTACAGCTTTGAAGTATGCACTCACACCTCTGTTACATACACGCACTGTTTTGCTACATACTTGTACACAGCTTTCTTACATACACCAACAGCTCTCTTATATACTCATGCAGCTCCACACACACAAACACTTATATATATATATATATATATATATATATATATATATGTACACTCATCCATCGTATACATTACCACATCTTGAAATTCCTTCCAGGAATGTGACTGATCACATGACCTGAAAGGTTCAATGGTTAATCAACAACTTTGTTTGATTGGGACCCTATCCATGCCACCTCACATATCAGGAGTGTCGTTCTTCTTTTCATAAAGAGGTCCAAGGGCTAGTCTTGCAGAAGTTTTTTCAGCTACACAGGATGCGCAACATCCGTGCAAGTCCTGGTGACTTTCTCCCCTGCACTGCACCGATCAGATAGATCAGTGTGGGGCAGGAGAAAGGAGAACAGTTCTTTCAGTGATCATGAAGGATGCTGTCAGTGTTTTCCTCCATCAGAATAAGCAGCCTCTAGACTGTAAGAAACACACACATTTTAACATCATTTTAATTGTCTAAAATTTACTGCAGCTAAAAATTACATTTGGTTTACAATGCATTTTGCCAGATATGTTGTCACTTGTCAAAGCTAAGAATTTTACATGCTGGGTTTTTTTATGGCACATTTAGCACTGATAAGTTGTCACACTCTTGCTTAATATGTTAACATTCTGTCTGTAAACTGTATATGCATAGCTACCTTTTTGAAGCAATATTGAGATTTACTTAAGAACGTGGGGCCCAATAAATACCATCAATGGTGCCCAGTCCAAGAGATGGTGGATCCTATAGGTAAACACCACCTCATCATGCACTAAAACTTACTAAAAAAAAAAAAGATGTGAAGTTCACACATATAGAAAATGGACATTTTGTGAATACATATTACACGTATTGTAAAATAGATAGAGCTCATATGTAGAGTTTGTTTGATAAACTTTCCTACTACTTTGTCTAAATTAGAAGCAAATTGGTTGAACATTACTTCTACCTAAAATGGCAGAAAACGCACCTATCTTGGTGATGGATAGGACAGCTAGAGGGGATATGGAGGAGGCTGTTATTTTTTTTTTAATAGGTGTACTTTCACCAATTTGCTGATAATTCATTGAAAGTAGATGATCGGTACAATTGCTGCCAATGCATTTTTTAAAGCTGTATTGTCATGAGTCAAATTTGATCATGTTAGGTTCTTGCATAGGTCCTATAGCATTGATAAGTTTCCACCCTCTTTCCTACATACACACATCTCTCCTGCATACACACAACTCTACTACTATCACACACGCAATTTTCCGAAATACACACACAACTCTCCTCCATACACAAACACAGTTCTAACACATATAGCTTTTCTACAGCTTTGAAGTATGCACTCACACCTCTGTTACATACACGCACTGTTTTGCTACATACTTGTACACAGCTTTCTTACATACCATACACCAACAGCTCTCTTATATACTCATGCAGCTCCACACACACAAACACTTATATATATATATATACATGTACACCTATCCATCGTATACATTACCACATCTTGAAATTCCTTCCAGGAATGTGACTGATCACATGACCTGAAAGGTTCAATGGCTAATCAACAACTTTGTTTGATTGGGACCCTATCCATGCCACCTCACATATCAGGAGTGTCGTTCTTCTTTTCATAAAGAGGTCCAAGGGCTAGTCTTGCAGAAGTTTTTTCAGCTACACAGGATGCGCAACATCCGTGCAAGTCCTGGTGACTTTCTCCCCTGCACTGCACCGATCAGATAGATCAGTGTGGGGCAGGAGAAAGGAGAACAGTTCTTTCAGTGATCATGAAGGATGCTGTCAGTGTTTTCCTCCATCAGAATAAGCAGCCTCTAGACTGTAAGAAACACACACATTTTAACATCATTTTGATTGTCTAAAATTTACTGCAGCTAAAAATTACATTTGGTTTACAATGCATTTTGCCAGATATGTTGTCACTTGTCAAAGCTAAGAATTTTACATGCTGGGTTTTTTTATGGCACATTTAGCACTGATAAGTTGTCACACTCTTGCTTAATATGTTAACATTCTGTCTGTAAACTGTATATGCATAGCTACCTTTTTGAAGCAATATTGAGATTTACTTAAGAACGTGGGGCCCAATAAATACCATCAATGGTGCCCAGTCCAAGAGATGGTGGATCCTATAGGTAAACACCACCTCATCATGCACTAAAACTTACTAAAAAAAAAAAAGATGTGAAGTTCACACATATAGAAGATGGACATTTTGTGAATACATATTACACGTATTGTAAAATAGATAGAGCTCATATGTAGAGTTTGTTTGATAAACTTTCCTACTACTTTGTCTAAATTAGAAGCAAATTGGTTGAACATTACTTCTACCTAAAATGGCAGAAAACGCACCTATCTTGGTGATGGACAGGACAGCTAGAGGGGATATGGAGGAGGCTGTTATTTTTTTTTTAATAGGTGTACTTTCACCAATTTGCTGATAATTCATTGAAAGTAGATGATCGGTACAATTGCTGCCAATGCATTTTTTAAAGCTGTATTGTCATGAGTCAAATTTGATCATGTTAGGTTCTTGCATAGGTCCTATAGCATTGATAAGTTTCCACCCTCTTTCCTACATACACACATCTCTCCTGCATACACACAACTCTACTACTATCACACACGCAATTTTCCGAAATACACACACAACTCTCCTCCATACACAAACACAGTTCTAACACATATAGCTTTTCTACAGCTTTGAAGTATGCACTCACACCTCTGTTACATACACGCACTGTTTTGCTACATACTTGTACACAGCTTTCTTACATACACCAACAGCTCTCTTATATACTCATGCAGCTCCACACACACAAACACTTATATATATATATATATATATATATATATATATATATGTACACTCATCCATCGTATACATTACCACATCTTGAAATTCCTTCCAGGAATGTGACTGATCACATGACCTGAAAGGTTCAATGGTTAATCAACAACTTTGTTTGATTGGGACCCTATCCATGCCACCTCACATATCAGGAGTGTCGTTCTTCTTTTCATAAAGAGGTCCAAGGGCTAGTCTTGCAGAAGTTTTTTCAGCTACACAGGATGCGCAACATCCGTGCAAGTCCTGGTGACTTTCTCCCCTGCACTGCACCGATCAGATAGATCAGTGTGGGGCAGGAGAAAGGAGAACAGTTCTTTCAGTGATCATGAAGGATGCTGTCAGTGTTTTCCTCCATCAGAATAAGCAGCCTCTAGACTGTAAGAAACACACACATTTTAACATCATTTTAATTGTCTAAAATTTACTGCAGCTAAAAATTACATTTGGTTTACAATGCATTTTGCCAGATATGTTGTCACTTGTCAAAGCTAAGAATTTTACATGCTGGGTTTTTTTATGGCACATTTAGCACTGATAAGTTGTCACACTCTTGCTTAATATGTTAACATTCTGTCTGTAAACTGTATATGCATAGCTACCTTTTTGAAGCAATATTGAGATTTACTTAAGAACGTGGGGCCCAATAAATACCATCAATGGTGCCCAGTCCAAGAGATGGTGGATCCTATAGGTAAACACCACCTCATCATGCACTAAAACTTACTAAAAAAAAAAAAGATGTGAAGTTCACACATATAGAAAATGGACATTTTGTGAATACATATTACACGTATTGTAAAATAGATAGAGCTCATATGTAGAGTTTGTTTGATAAACTTTCCTACTACTTTGTCTAAATTAGAAGCAAATTGGTTGAACATTACTTCTACCTAAAATGGCAGAAAACGCACCTATCTTGGTGATGGATAGGACAGCTAGAGGGGATATGGAGGAGGCTGTTATTTTTTTTTTAATAGGTGTACTTTCACCAATTTGCTGATAATTCATTGAAAGTAGATGATCGGTACAATTGCTGCCAATGCATTTTTTAAAGCTGTATTGTCATGAGTCAAATTTGATCATGTTAGGTTCTTGCATAGGTCCTATAGCATTGATAAGTTTCCACCCTCTTTCCTACATACACACATCTCTCCTGCATACACACAACTCTACTACTATCACACACGCAATTTTCCGAAATACACACACAACTCTCCTCCATACACAAACACAGTTCTAACACATATAGCTTTTCTACAGCTTTGAAGTATGCACTCACACCTCTGTTACATACACGCACTGTTTTGCTACATACTTGTACACAGCTTTCTTACATACCATACACCAACAGCTCTCTTATATACTCATGCAGCTCCACACACACAAACACTTATATATATATATATATATGTACACTCATCCATCGTATACATTACCACATCTTGAAATTCCTTCCAGGAATGTGACTGATCACATGACCTGAAAGGTTCAATGGCTAATCAACAACTTTGTTTGATTGGGACCCTATCCATGCCACCTCACATATCAGGAGTGTCGTTCTTCTTTTCATAAAGAGGTCCAAGGGCTAGTCTTGCAGAAGTTTTTTCAGCTACACAGGATGCGCAACATCCGTGCAAGTCCTGGTGACTTTCTCCCCTGCACTGCACCGATCAGATAGATCAGTGTGGGGCAGGAGAAAGGAGAACAGTTCTTTCAGTGATCATGAAGGATGCTGTCAGTGTTTTCCTCCATCAGAATAAGCAGCCTCTAGACTGTAAGAAACACACACATTTTAACATCATTTTGATTGTCTAAAATTTACTGCAGCTAAAAATTACATTTGGTTTACAATGCATTTTGCCAGATATGTTGTCACTTGTCAAAGCTAAGAATTTTACATGCTGGGTTTTTTTATGGCACATTTAGCACTGATAAGTTGTCACACTCTTGCTTAATATGTTAACATTCTGTCTGTAAACTGTATATGCATAGCTACCTTTTTGAAGCAATATTGAGATTTACTTAAGAACGTGGGGCCCAATAAATACCATCAATGGTGCCCAGTCCAAGAGATGGTGGATCCTATAGGTAAACACCACCTCATCATGCACTAAAACTTACTAAAAAAAAAAAAGATGTGAAGTTCACACATATAGAAGATGGACATTTTGTGAATACATATTACACGTATTGTAAAATAGATAGAGCTCATATGTAGAGTTTGTTTGATAAACTTTCCTACTACTTTGTCTAAATTAGAAGCAAATTGGTTGAACATTACTTCTACCTAAAATGGCAGAAAACGCACCTATCTTGGTGATGGACAGGACAGCTAGAGGGGATATGGAGGAGGCTGTTATTTTTTTTTTAATAGGTGTACTTTCACCAATTTGCTGATAATTCATTGAAAGTAGATGATCGGTACAATTGCTGCCAATGCATTTTTTAAAGCTGTATTGTCATGAGTCAAATTTGATCATGTTAGGTTCTTGCATAGGTCCTATAGCATTGATAAGTTTCCACCCTCTTTCCTACATACACACATCTCTCCTGCATACACACAACTCTACTACTATCACACACGCAATTTTCCGAAATACACACACAACTCTCCTCCATACACAAACACAGTTCTAACACATATAGCTTTTCTACAGCTTTGAAGTATGCACTCACACCTCTGTTACATACACGCACTGTTTTGCTACATACTTGTACACAGCTTTCTTACATACCATACACCAACAGCTCTCTTATATACTCATGCAGCTCCACACACACAAACACTTATATATATATATATATATGTACACTCATCCATCGTATACATTACCACATCTTGAAATTCCTTCCAGGAATGTGACTGATCACATGACCTGAAAGGTTCAATGGCTAATCAACAACTTTGTTTGATTGGGACCCTATCCATGCCACCTCACATATCAGGAGTGTCGTTCTTCTTTTCATAAAGAGGTCCAAGGGCTAGTCTTGCAGAAGTTTTTTCAGCTACACAGGATGCGCAACATCCGTGCAAGTCCTGGTGACTTTCTCCCCTGCACTGCACCGATCAGATAGATCAGTGTGGGGCAGGAGAAAGGAGAACAGTTCTTTCAGTGATCATGAAGGATGCTGTCAGTGTTTTCCTCCATCAGAATAAGCAGCCTCTAGACTGTAAGAAACACACACATTTTAACATCATTTTAATTGTCTAAAATTTACTGCAGCTAAAAATTACATTTGGTTTACAATGCATTTTGCCAGATATGTTGTCACTTGTCAAAGCTAAGAATTTTACATGCTGGGTTTTTTTATGGCACATTTAGCACTGATAAGTTGTCACACTCTTGCTTAATATGTTAACATTCTGTCTGTAAACTGTATATGCATAGCTACCTTTTTGAAGCAATATTGAGATTTACTTAAGAACGTGGGGCCCAATAAATACCATCAATGGTGCCCAGTCCAAGAGATGGTGGATCCTATAGGTAAACACCACCTCATCATGCACTAAAACTTACTAAAAAAAAAAAAGATGTGAAGTTCACACATATAGAAAATGGACATTTTGTGAATACATATTACACGTATTGTAAAATAGATAGAGCTCATATGTAGAGTTTGTTTGATAAACTTTCCTACTACTTTGTCTAAATTAGAAGCAAATTGGTTGAACATTACTTCTACCTAAAATGGCAGAAAACGCACCTATCTTGGTGATGGATAGGACAGCTAGAGGGGATATGGAGGAGGCTGTTATTTTTTTTTTAATAGGTGTACTTTCACCAATTTGCTGATAATTCATTGAAAGTAGATGATCGGTACAATTGCTGCCAATGCATTTTTTAAAGCTGTATTGTCATGAGTCAAATTTGATCATGTTAGGTTCTTGCATAGGTCCTATAGCATTGATAAGTTTCCACCCTCTTTCCTACATACACACATCTCTCCTGCATACACACAACTCTACTACTATCACACACGCAATTTTCCGAAATACACACACAACTCTCCTCCATACACAAACACAGTTCTAACACATATAGCTTTTCTACAGCTTTGAAGTATGCACTCACACCTCTGTTACATACACGCACTGTTTTGCTACATACTTGTACACAGCTTTCTTACATACCATACACCAACAGCTCTCTTATATACTCATGCAGCTCCACACACACAAACACTTATATATATATATATATATGTACACTCATCCATCGTATACATTACCACATCTTGAAATTCCTTCCAGGAATGTGACTGATCACATGACCTGAAAGGTTCAATGGCTAATCAACAACTTTGTTTGATTGGGACCCTATCCATGCCACCTCACATATCAGGAGTGTCGTTCTTCTTTTCATAAAGAGGTCCAAGGGCTAGTCTTGCAGAAGTTTTTTCAGCTACACAGGATGCGCAACATCCGTGCAAGTCCTGGTGACTTTCTCCCCTGCACTGCACCGATCAGATAGATCAGTGTGGGGCAGGAGAAAGGAGAACAGTTCTTTCAGTGATCATGAAGGATGCTGTCAGTGTTTTCCTCCATCAGAATAAGCAGCCTCTAGACTGTAAGAAACACACACATTTTAACATCATTTTGATTGTCTAAAATTTACTGCAGCTAAAAATTACATTTGGTTTACAATGCATTTTGCCAGATATGTTGTCACTTGTCAAAGCTAAGAATTTTACATGCTGGGTTTTTTTATGGCACATTTAGCACTGATAAGTTGTCACACTCTTGCTTAATATGTTAACATTCTGTCTGTAAACTGTATATGCATAGCTACCTTTTTGAAGCAATATTGAGATTTACTTAAGAACGTGGGGCCCAATAAATACCATCAATGGTGCCCAGTCCAAGAGATGGTGGATCCTATAGGTAAACACCACCTCATCATGCACTAAAACTTACTAAAAAAAAAAAAGATGTGAAGTTCACACATATAGAAGATGGACATTTTGTGAATACATATTACACGTATTGTAAAATAGATAGAGCTCATATGTAGAGTTTGTTTGATAAACTTTCCTACTACTTTGTCTAAATTAGAAGCAAATTGGTTGAACATTACTTCTACCTAAAATGGCAGAAAACGCACCTATCTTGGTGATGGACAGGACAGCTAGAGGGGATATGGAGGAGGCTGTTATTTTTTTTTTAATAGGTGTACTTTCACCAATTTGCTGATAATTCATTGAAAGTAGATGATCGGTACAATTGCTGCCAATGCATTTTTTAAAGCTGTATTGTCATGAGTCAAATTTGATCATGTTAGGTTCTTGCATAGGTCCTATAGCATTGATAAGTTTCCACCCTCTTTCCTACATACACACATCTCTCCTGCATACACACAACTCTACTACTATCACACACGCAATTTTCCGAAATACACACACAACTCTCCTCCATACACAAACACAGTTCTAACACATATAGCTTTTCTACAGCTTTGAAGTATGCACTCACACCTCTGTTACATACACGCACTGTTTTGCTACATACTTGTACACAGCTTTCTTACATACCATACACCAACAGCTCTCTTATATACTCATGCAGCTCCACACACACAAACACTTATATATATATATATATATGTACACTCATCCATCGTATACATTACCACATCTTGAAATTCCTTCCAGGAATGTGACTGATCACATGACCTGAAAGGTTCAATGGTTAATCAACAACTTTGTTTGATTGGGACCCTATCCATGCCACCTCACATATCAGGAGTGTCGTTCTTCTTTTCATAAAGAGGTCCAAGGGCTAGTCTTGCAGAAGTTTTTTCAGCTACACAGGATGCGCAACATCCGTGCAAGTCCTGGTGACTTTCTCCCCTGCACTGCACCGATCAGATAGATCAGTGTGGGGCAGGAGAAAGGAGAACAGTTCTTTCAGTGATCATGAAGGATGCTGTCAGTGTTTTCCTCCATCAGAATAAGCAGCCTCTAGACTGTAAGAAACACACACATTTTAACATCATTTTAATTGTCTAAAATTTACTGCAGCTAAAAATTACATTTGGTTTACAATGCATTTTGCCAGATATGTTGTCACTTGTCAAAGCTAAGAATTTTACATGCTGGGTTTTTTTATGGCACATTTAGCACTGATAAGTTGTCACACTCTTGCTTAATATGTTAACATTCTGTCTGTAAACTGTATATGCATAGCTACCTTTTTGAAGCAATATTGAGATTTACTTAAGAACGTGGGGCCCAATAAATACCATCAATGGTGCCCAGTCCAAGAGATGGTGGATCCTATAGGTAAACACCACCTCATCATGCACTAAAACTTACTAAAAAAAAAAAAGATGTGAAGTTCACACATATAGAAAATGGACATTTTGTGAATACATATTACACGTATTGTAAAATAGATAGAGCTCATATGTAGAGTTTGTTTGATAAACTTTCCTACTACTTTGTCTAAATTAGAAGCAAATTGGTTGAACATTACTTCTACCTAAAATGGCAGAAAACGCACCTATCTTGGTGATGGATAGGACAGCTAGAGGGGATATGGAGGAGGCTGTTATTTTTTTTTTAATAGGTGTACTTTCACCAATTTGCTGATAATTCATTGAAAGTAGATGATCGGTACAATTGCTGCCAATGCATTTTTTAAAGCTGTATTGTCATGAGTCAAATTTGATCATGTTAGGTTCTTGCATAGGTCCTATAGCATTGATAAGTTTCCACCCTCTTTCCTACATACACACATCTCTCCTGCATACACACAACTCTACTACTATCACACACGCAATTTTCCGAAATACACACACAACTCTCCTCCATACACAAACACAGTTCTAACACATATAGCTTTTCTACAGCTTTGAAGTATGCACTCACACCTCTGTTACATACACGCACTGTTTTGCTACATACTTGTACACAGCTTTCTTACATACCATACACCAACAGCTCTCTTATATACTCATGCAGCTCCACACACACAAACACTTATATATATATATATATATGTACACTCATCCATCGTATACATTACCACATCTTGAAATTCCTTCCAGGAATGTGACTGATCACATGACCTGAAAGGTTCAATGGCTAATCAACAACTTTGTTTGATTGGGACCCTATCCATGCCACCTCACATATCAGGAGTGTCGTTCTTCTTTTCATAAAGAGGTCCAAGGGCTAGTCTTGCAGAAGTTTTTTCAGCTACACAGGATGCGCAACATCCGTGCAAGTCCTGGTGACTTTCTCCCCTGCACTGCACCGATCAGATAGATCAGTGTGGGGCAGGAGAAAGGAGAACAGTTCTTTCAGTGATCATGAAGGATGCTGTCAGTGTTTTCCTCCATCAGAATAAGCAGCCTCTAGACTGTAAGAAACACACACATTTTAACATCATTTTGATTGTCTAAAATTTACTGCAGCTAAAAATTACATTTGGTTTACAATGCATTTTGCCAGATATGTTGTCACTTGTCAAAGCTAAGAATTTTACATGCTGGGTTTTTTTATGGCACATTTAGCACTGATAAGTTGTCACACTCTTGCTTAATATGTTAACATTCTGTCTGTAAACTGTATATGCATAGCTACCTTTTTGAAGCAATATTGAGATTTACTTAAGAACGTGGGGCCCAATAAATACCATCAATGGTGCCCAGTCCAAGAGATGGTGGATCCTATAGGTAAACACCACCTCATCATGCACTAAAACTTACTAAAAAAAAAAAAGATGTGAAGTTCACACATATAGAAGATGGACATTTTGTGAATACATATTACACGTATTGTAAAATAGATAGAGCTCATATGTAGAGTTTGTTTGATAAACTTTCCTACTACTTTGTCTAAATTAGAAGCAAATTGGTTGAACATTACTTCTACCTAAAATGGCAGAAAACGCACCTATCTTGGTGATGGACAGGACAGCTAGAGGGGATATGGAGGAGGCTGTTATTTTTTTTTTAATAGGTGTACTTTCACCAATTTGCTGATAATTCATTGAAAGTAGATGATCGGTACAATTGCTGCCAATGCATTTTTTAAAGCTGTATTGTCATGAGTCAAATTTGATCATGTTAGGTTCTTGCATAGGTCCTATAGCATTGATAAGTTTCCACCCTCTTTCCTACATACACACATCTCTCCTGCATACACACAACTCTACTACTATCACACACGCAATTTTCCGAAATACACACACAACTCTCCTCCATACACAAACACAGTTCTAACACATATAGCTTTTCTACAGCTTTGAAGTATGCACTCACACCTCTGTTACATACACGCACTGTTTTGCTACATACTTGTACACAGCTTTCTTACATACCATACACCAACAGCTCTCTTATATACTCATGCAGCTCCACACACACAAACACTTATATATATATATATATATGTACACTCATCCATCGTATACATTACCACATCTTGAAATTCCTTCCAGGAATGTGACTGATCACATGACCTGAAAGGTTCAATGGCTAATCAACAACTTTGTTTGATTGGGACCCTATCCATGCCACCTCACATATCAGGAGTGTCGTTCTTCTTTTCATAAAGAGGTCCAAGGGCTAGTCTTGCAGAAGTTTTTTCAGCTACACAGGATGCGCAACATCCGTGCAAGTCCTGGTGACTTTCTCCCCTGCACTGCACCGATCAGATAGATCAGTGTGGGGCAGGAGAAAGGAGAACAGTTCTTTCAGTGATCATGAAGGATGCTGTCAGTGTTTTCCTCCATCAGAATAAGCAGCCTCTAGACTGTAAGAAACACACACATTTTAACATCATTTTAATTGTCTAAAATTTACTGCAGCTAAAAATTACATTTGGTTTACAATGCATTTTGCCAGATATGTTGTCACTTGTCAAAGCTAAGAATTTTACATGCTGGGTTTTTTTATGGCACATTTAGCACTGATAAGTTGTCACACTCTTGCTTAATATGTTAACATTCTGTCTGTAAACTGTATATGCATAGCTACCTTTTTGAAGCAATATTGAGATTTACTTAAGAACGTGGGGCCCAATAAATACCATCAATGGTGCCCAGTCCAAGAGATGGTGGATCCTATAGGTAAACACCACCTCATCATGCACTAAAACTTACTAAAAAAAAAAAAGATGTGAAGTTCACACATATAGAAAATGGACATTTTGTGAATACATATTACACGTATTGTAAAATAGATAGAGCTCATATGTAGAGTTTGTTTGATAAACTTTCCTACTACTTTGTCTAAATTAGAAGCAAATTGGTTGAACATTACTTCTACCTAAAATGGCAGAAAACGCACCTATCTTGGTGATGGATAGGACAGCTAGAGGGGATATGGAGGAGGCTGTTATTTTTTTTTTAATAGGTGTACTTTCACCAATTTGCTGATAATTCATTGAAAGTAGATGATCGGTACAATTGCTGCCAATGCATTTTTTAAAGCTGTATTGTCATGAGTCAAATTTGATCATGTTAGGTTCTTGCATAGGTCCTATAGCATTGATAAGTTTCCACCCTCTTTCCTACATACACACATCTCTCCTGCATACACACAACTCTACTACTATCACACACGCAATTTTCCGAAATACACACACAACTCTCCTCCATACACAAACACAGTTCTAACACATATAGCTTTTCTACAGCTTTGAAGTATGCACTCACACCTCTGTTACATACACGCACTGTTTTGCTACATACTTGTACACAGCTTTCTTACATACCATACACCAACAGCTCTCTTATATACTCATGCAGCTCCACACACACAAACACTTATATATATATATATATATGTACACTCATCCATCGTATACATTACCACATCTTGAAATTCCTTCCAGGAATGTGACTGATCACATGACCTGAAAGGTTCAATGGCTAATCAACAACTTTGTTTGATTGGGACCCTATCCATGCCACCTCACATATCAGGAGTGTCGTTCTTCTTTTCATAAAGAGGTCCAAGGGCTAGTCTTGCAGAAGTTTTTTCAGCTACACAGGATGCGCAACATCCGTGCAAGTCCTGGTGACTTTCTCCCCTGCACTGCACCGATCAGATAGATCAGTGTGGGGCAGGAGAAAGGAGAACAGTTCTTTCAGTGATCATGAAGGATGCTGTCAGTGTTTTCCTCCATCAGAATAAGCAGCCTCTAGACTGTAAGAAACACACACATTTTAACATCATTTTGATTGTCTAAAATTTACTGCAGCTAAAAATTACATTTGGTTTACAATGCATTTTGCCAGATATGTTGTCACTTGTCAAAGCTAAGAATTTTACATGCTGGGTTTTTTTATGGCACATTTAGCACTGATAAGTTGTCACACTCTTGCTTAATATGTTAACATTCTGTCTGTAAACTGTATATGCATAGCTACCTTTTTGAAGCAATATTGAGATTTACTTAAGAACGTGGGGCCCAATAAATACCATCAATGGTGCCCAGTCCAAGAGATGGTGGATCCTATAGGTAAACACCACCTCATCATGCACTAAAACTTACTAAAAAAAAAAAAGATGTGAAGTTCACACATATAGAAGATGGACATTTTGTGAATACATATTACACGTATTGTAAAATAGATAGAGCTCATATGTAGAGTTTGTTTGATAAACTTTCCTACTACTTTGTCTAAATTAGAAGCAAATTGGTTGAACATTACTTCTACCTAAAATGGCAGAAAACGCACCTATCTTGGTGATGGACAGGACAGCTAGAGGGGATATGGAGGAGGCTGTTATTTTTTTTTTAATAGGTGTACTTTCACCAATTTGCTGATAATTCATTGAAAGTAGATGATCGGTACAATTGCTGCCAATGCATTTTTTAAAGCTGTATTGTCATGAGTCAAATTTGATCATGTTAGGTTCTTGCATAGGTCCTATAGCATTGATAAGTTTCCACCCTCTTTCCTACATACACACATCTCTCCTGCATACACACAACTCTACTACTATCACACACGCAATTTTCCGAAATACACACACAACTCTCCTCCATACACAAACACAGTTCTAACACATATAGCTTTTCTACAGCTTTGAAGTATGCACTCACACCTCTGTTACATACACGCACTGTTTTGCTACATACTTGTACACAGCTTTCTTACATACCATACACCAACAGCTCTCTTATATACTCATGCAGCTCCACACACACAAACACTTATATATATATATATATATGTACACTCATCCATCGTATACATTACCACATCTTGAAATTCCTTCCAGGAATGTGACTGATCACATGACCTGAAAGGTTCAATGGCTAATCAACAACTTTGTTTGATTGGGACCCTATCCATGCCACCTCACATATCAGGAGTGTCGTTCTTCTTTTCATAAAGAGGTCCAAGGGCTAGTCTTGCAGAAGTTTTTTCAGCTACACAGGATGCGCAACATCCGTGCAAGTCCTGGTGACTTTCTCCCCTGCACTGCACCGATCAGATAGATCAGTGTGGGGCAGGAGAAAGGAGAACAGTTCTTTCAGTGATCATGAAGGATGCTGTCAGTGTTTTCCTCCATCAGAATAAGCAGCCTCTAGACTGTAAGAAACACACACATTTTAACATCATTTTGATTGTCTAAAATTTACTGCAGCTAAAAATTACATTTGGTTTACAATGCATTTTGCCAGATATGTTGTCACTTGTCAAAGCTAAGAATTTTACATGCTGGGTTTTTTTATGGCACATTTAGCACTGATAAGTTGTCACACTCTTGCTTAATATGTTAACATTCTGTCTGTAAACTGTATATGCATAGCTACCTTTTTGAAGCAATATTGAGATTTACTTAAGAACGTGGGGCCCAATAAATACCATCAATGGTGCCCAGTCCAAGAGATGGTGGATCCTATAGGTAAACACCACCTCATCATGCACTAAAACTTACTTAAAAAAAAAAAGATGTGAAGTTCACACATATAGAAGATGGACATTTTGTGAATACATATTACACGTATTGTAAAATAGATAGAGCTCATATGTAGAGTTTGTTTGATAAACTTTCCTACTACTTTGTCTAAATTAGAAGCAAATTGGTTGAACATTACTTCTACCTAAAATGGCAGAAAACGCACCTATCTTGGTGATGGACAGGACAGCTAGAGGGGATATGGAGGAGGCTGTTATTTTTTTTTTAATAGGTGTACTTTCACCAATTTGCTGATAATTCATTGAAAGTAGATGATCGGTACAATTGCTGCCAATGCATTTTTTAAAGCTGTATTGTCATGAGTCAAATTTGATCATGTTAGGTTCTTGCATAGGTCCTATAGCATTGATAAGTTTCCACCCTCTTTCCTACATACACACATCTCTCCTGCATACACACAACTCTACTACTATCACACACGCAATTTTCCGAAATACACACACAACTCTCCTCCATACACAAACACAGTTCTAACACATATAGCTTTTCTACAGCTTTGAAGTATGCACTCACACCTCTGTTACATACACGCACTGTTTTGCTACATACTTGTACACAGCTTTCTTACATACACCAACAGCTCTCTTATATACTCATGCAGCTCCACACACACAAACACTTATATATATATATATATATATATATATATATATATGTACACTCATCCATCGTATACATTACCACATCTTGAAATTCCTTCCAGGAATGTGACTGATCACATGACCTGAAAGGTTCAATGGTTAATCAACAACTTTGTTTGATTGGGACCCTATCCATGCCACCTCACATATCAGGAGTGTCGTTCTTCTTTTCATAAAGAGGTCCAAGGGCTAGTCTTGCAGAAGTTTTTTCAGCTACACAGGATGCGCAACATCCGTGCAAGTCCTGGTGACTTTCTCCCCTGCACTGCACCGATCAGATAGATCAGTGTGGGGCAGGAGAAAGGAGAACAGTTCTTTCAGTGATCATGAAGGATGCTGTCAGTGTTTTCCTCCATCAGAATAAGCAGCCTCTAGACTGTAAGAAACACACACATTTTAACATCATTTTAATTGTCTAAAATTTACTGCAGCTAAAAATTACATTTGGTTTACAATGCATTTTGCCAGATATGTTGTCACTTGTCAAAGCTAAGAATTTTACATGCTGGGTTTTTTTATGGCACATTTAGCACTGATAAGTTGTCACACTCTTGCTTAATATGTTAACATTCTGTCTGTAAACTGTATATGCATAGCTACCTTTTTGAAGCAATATTGAGATTTACTTAAGAACGTGGGGCCCAATAAATACCATCAATGGTGCCCAGTCCAAGAGATGGTGGATCCTATAGGTAAACACCACCTCATCATGCACTAAAACTTACTAAAAAAAAAAAAGATGTGAAGTTCACACATATAGAAAATGGACATTTTGTGAATACATATTACACGTATTGTAAAATAGATAGAGCTCATATGTAGAGTTTGTTTGATAAACTTTCCTACTACTTTGTCTAAATTAGAAGCAAATTGGTTGAACATTACTTCTACCTAAAATGGCAGAAAACGCACCTATCTTGGTGATGGATAGGACAGCTAGAGGGGATATGGAGGAGGCTGTTATTTTTTTTTTAATAGGTGTACTTTCACCAATTTGCTGATAATTCATTGAAAGTAGATGATCGGTACAATTGCTGCCAATGCATTTTTTAAAGCTGTATTGTCATGAGTCAAATTTGATCATGTTAGGTTCTTGCATAGGTCCTATAGCATTGATAAGTTTCCACCCTCTTTCCTACATACACACATCTCTCCTGCATACACACAACTCTACTACTATCACACACGCAATTTTCCGAAATACACACACAACTCTCCTCCATACACAAACACAGTTCTAACACATATAGCTTTTCTACAGCTTTGAAGTATGCACTCACACCTCTGTTACATACACGCACTGTTTTGCTACATACTTGTACACAGCTTTCTTACATACCATACACCAACAGCTCTCTTATATACTCATGCAGCTCCACACACACAAACACTTATATATATATATATATATGTACACTCATCCATCGTATACATTACCACATCTTGAAATTCCTTCCAGGAATGTGACTGATCACATGACCTGAAAGGTTCAATGGCTAATCAACAACTTTGTTTGATTGGGACCCTATCCATGCCACCTCACATATCAGGAGTGTCGTTCTTCTTTTCATAAAGAGGTCCAAGGGCTAGTCTTGCAGAAGTTTTTTCAGCTACACAGGATGCGCAACATCCGTGCAAGTCCTGGTGACTTTCTCCCCTGCACTGCACCGATCAGATAGATCAGTGTGGGGCAGGAGAAAGGAGAACAGTTCTTTCAGTGATCATGAAGAATGCTGTCAGTGTTTTCCTCCATCAGAATAAGCAGCCTCTAGACTGTAAGAAACACACACATTTTAACATCATTTTGATTGTCTAAAATTTACTGCAGCTAAAAATTACATTTGGTTTACAATGCATTTTGCCAGATATGTTGTCACTTGTCAAAGCTAAGAATTTTACATGCTGGGTTTTTTTATGGCACATTTAGCACTGATAAGTTGTCACACTCTTGCTTAATATGTTAACATTCTGTCTGTAAACTGTATATGCATAGCTACCTTTTTGAAGCAATATTGAGATTTACTTAAGAACGTGGGGCCCAATAAATACCATCAATGGTGCCCAGTCCAAGAGATGGTGGATCCTATAGGTAAACACCACCTCATCATGCACTAAAACTTACTAAAAAAAAAAAAGATGTGAAGTTCACACATATAGAAGATGGACATTTTGTGAATACATATTACACGTATTGTAAAATAGATAGAGCTCATATGTAGAGTTTGTTTGATAAACTTTCCTACTACTTTGTCTAAATTAGAAGCAAATTGGTTGAACATTACTTCTACCTAAAATGGCAGAAAACGCACCTATCTTGGTGATGGACAGGACAGCTAGAGGGGATATGGAGGAGGCTGTTATTTTTTTTTTAATAGGTGTACTTTCACCAATTTGCTGATAATTCATTGAAAGTAGATGATCGGTACAATTGCTGCCAATGCATTTTTTAAAGCTGTATTGTCATGAGTCAAATTTGATCATGTTAGGTTCTTGCATAGGTCCTATAGCATTGATAAGTTTCCACCCTCTTTCCTACATACACACATCTCTCCTGCATACACACAACTCTACTACTATCACACACGCAATTTTCCGAAATACACACACAACTCTCCTCCATACACAAACACAGTTCTAACACATATAGCTTTTCTACAGCTTTGAAGTATGCACTCACACCTCTGTTACATACACGCACTGTTTTGCTACATACTTGTACACAGCTTTCTTACATACACCAACAGCTCTCTTATATACTCATGCAGCTCCACACACACAAACACTTATATATATATATATATATATATATATATGTACACTCATCCATCGTATACATTACCACATCTTGAAATTCCTTCCAGGAATGTGACTGATCACATGACCTGAAAGGTTCAATGGTTAATCAACAACTTTGTTTGATTGGGACCCTATCCATGCCACCTCACATATCAGGAGTGTCGTTCTTCTTTTCATAAAGAGGTCCAAGGGCTAGTCTTGCAGAAGTTTTTTCAGCTACACAGGATGCGCAACATCCGTGCAAGTCCTGGTGACTTTCTCCCCTGCACTGCACCGATCAGATAGATCAGTGTGGGGCAGGAGAAAGGAGAACAGTTCTTTCAGTGATCATGAAGGATGCTGTCAGTGTTTTCCTCCATCAGAATAAGCAGCCTCTAGACTGTAAGAAACACACACATTTTAACATCATTTTAATTGTCTAAAATTTACTGCAGCTAAAAATTACATTTGGTTTACAATGCATTTTGCCAGATATGTTGTCACTTGTCAAAGCTAAGAATTTTACATGCTGGGTTTTTTTATGGCACATTTAGCACTGATAAGTTGTCACACTCTTGCTTAATATGTTAACATTCTGTCTGTAAACTGTATATGCATAGCTACCTTTTTGAAGCAATATTGAGATTTACTTAAGAACGTGGGGCCCAATAAATACCATCAATGGTGCCCAGTCCAAGAGATGGTGGATCCTATAGGTAAACACCACCTCATCATGCACTAAAACTTACTAAAAAAAAAAAAGATGTGAAGTTCACACATATAGAAAATGGACATTTTGTGAATACATATTACACGTATTGTAAAATAGATAGAGCTCATATGTAGAGTTTGTTTGATAAACTTTCCTACTACTTTGTCTAAATTAGAAGCAAATTGGTTGAACATTACTTCTACCTAAAATGGCAGAAAACGCACCTATCTTGGTGATGGATAGGACAGCTAGAGGGGATATGGAGGAGGCTGTTATTTTTTTTTTAATAGGTGTACTTTCACCAATTTGCTGATAATTCATTGAAAGTAGATGATCGGTACAATTGCTGCCAATGCATTTTTTAAAGCTGTATTGTCATGAGTCAAATTTGATCATGTTAGGTTCTTGCATAGGTCCTATAGCATTGATAAGTTTCCACCCTCTTTCCTACATACACACATCTCTCCTGCATACACACAACTCTACTACTATCACACACGCAATTTTCCGAAATACACACACAACTCTCCTCCATACACAAACACAGTTCTAACACATATAGCTTTTCTACAGCTTTGAAGTATGCACTCACACCTCTGTTACATACACGCACTGTTTTGCTACATACTTGTACACAGCTTTCTTACATACCATACACCAACAGCTCTCTTATATACTCATGCAGCTCCACACACACAAACACTTATATATATATATATATATGTACACTCATCCATCGTATACATTACCACATCTTGAAATTCCTTCCAGGAATGTGACTGATCACATGACCTGAAAGGTTCAATGGCTAATCAACAACTTTGTTTGATTGGGACCCTATCCATGCCACCTCACATATCAGGAGTGTCGTTCTTCTTTTCATAAAGAGGTCCAAGGGCTAGTCTTGCAGAAGTTTTTTCAGCTACACAGGATGCGCAACATCCGTGCAAGTCCTGGTGACTTTCTCCCCTGCACTGCACCGATCAGATAGATCAGTGTGGGGCAGGAGAAAGGAGAACAGTTCTTTCAGTGATCATGAAGAATGCTGTCAGTGTTTTCCTCCATCAGAATAAGCAGCCTCTAGACTGTAAGAAACACACACATTTTAACATCATTTTGATTGTCTAAAATTTACTGCAGCTAAAAATTACATTTGGTTTACAATGCATTTTGCCAGATATGTTGTCACTTGTCAAAGCTAAGAATTTTACATGCTGGGTTTTTTTATGGCACATTTAGCACTGATAAGTTGTCACACTCTTGCTTAATATGTTAACATTCTGTCTGTAAACTGTATATGCATAGCTACCTTTTTGAAGCAATATTGAGATTTACTTAAGAACGTGGGGCCCAATAAATACCATCAATGGTGCCCAGTCCAAGAGATGGTGGATCCTATAGGTAAACACCACCTCATCATGCACTAAAACTTACTAAAAAAAAAAAAGATGTGAAGTTCACACATATAGAAGATGGACATTTTGTGAATACATATTACACGTATTGTAAAATAGATAGAGCTCATATGTAGAGTTTGTTTGATAAACTTTCCTACTACTTTGTCTAAATTAGAAGCAAATTGGTTGAACATTACTTCTACCTAAAATGGCAGAAAACGCACCTATCTTGGTGATGGACAGGACAGCTAGAGGGGATATGGAGGAGGCTGTTATTTTTTTTTTAATAGGTGTACTTTCACCAATTTGCTGATAATTCATTGAAAGTAGATGATCGGTACAATTGCTGCCAATGCATTTTTTAAAGCTGTATTGTCATGAGTCAAATTTGATCATGTTAGGTTCTTGCATAGGTCCTATAGCATTGATAAGTTTCCACCCTCTTTCCTACATACACACATCTCTCCTGCATACACACAACTCTACTACTATCACACACGCAATTTTCCGAAATACACACACAACTCTCCTCCATACACAAACACAGTTCTAACACATATAGCTTTTCTACAGCTTTGAAGTATGCACTCACACCTCTGTTACATACACGCACTGTTTTGCTACATACTTGTACACAGCTTTCTTACATACACCAACAGCTCTCTTATATACTCATGCAGCTCCACACACACAAACACTTATATATATATATATATATATATATATATGTACACTCATCCATCGTATACATTACCACATCTTGAAATTCCTTCCAGGAATGTGACTGATCACATGACCTGAAAGGTTCAATGGTTAATCAACAACTTTGTTTGATTGGGACCCTATCCATGCCACCTCACATATCAGGAGTGTCGTTCTTCTTTTCATAAAGAGGTCCAAGGGCTAGTCTTGCAGAAGTTTTTTCAGCTACACAGGATGCGCAACATCCGTGCAAGTCCTGGTGACTTTCTCCCCTGCACTGCACCGATCAGATAGATCAGTGTGGGGCAGGAGAAAGGAGAACAGTTCTTTCAGTGATCATGAAGGATGCTGTCAGTGTTTTCCTCCATCAGAATAAGCAGCCTCTAGACTGTAAGAAACACACACATTTTAACATCATTTTAATTGTCTAAAATTTACTGCAGCTAAAAATTACATTTGGTTTACAATGCATTTTGCCAGATATGTTGTCACTTGTCAAAGCTAAGAATTTTACATGCTGGGTTTTTTTATGGCACATTTAGCACTGATAAGTTGTCACACTCTTGCTTAATATGTTAACATTCTGTCTGTAAACTGTATATGCATAGCTACCTTTTTGAAGCAATATTGAGATTTACTTAAGAACGTGGGGCCCAATAAATACCATCAATGGTGCCCAGTCCAAGAGATGGTGGATCCTATAGGTAAACACCACCTCATCATGCACTAAAACTTACTAAAAAAAAAAAAGATGTGAAGTTCACACATATAGAAAATGGACATTTTGTGAATACATATTACACGTATTGTAAAATAGATAGAGCTCATATGTAGAGTTTGTTTGATAAACTTTCCTACTACTTTGTCTAAATTAGAAGCAAATTGGTTGAACATTACTTCTACCTAAAATGGCAGAAAACGCACCTATCTTGGTGATGGATAGGACAGCTAGAGGGGATATGGAGGAGGCTGTTATTTTTTTTTTAATAGGTGTACTTTCACCAATTTGCTGATAATTCATTGAAAGTAGATGATCGGTACAATTGCTGCCAATGCATTTTTTAAAGCTGTATTGTCATGAGTCAAATTTGATCATGTTAGGTTCTTGCATAGGTCCTATAGCATTGATAAGTTTCCACCCTCTTTCCTACATACACACATCTCTCCTGCATACACACAACTCTACTACTATCACACACGCAATTTTCCGAAATACACACACAACTCTCCTCCATACACAAACACAGTTCTAACACATATAGCTTTTCTACAGCTTTGAAGTATGCACTCACACCTCTGTTACATACACGCACTGTTTTGCTACATACTTGTACACAGCTTTCTTACATACCATACACCAACAGCTCTCTTATATACTCATGCAGCTCCACACACACAAACACTTATATATATATATATATATGTACACTCATCCATCGTATACATTACCACATCTTGAAATTCCTTCCAGGAATGTGACTGATCACATGACCTGAAAGGTTCAATGGCTAATCAACAACTTTGTTTGATTGGGACCCTATCCATGCCACCTCACATATCAGGAGTGTCGTTCTTCTTTTCATAAAGAGGTCCAAGGGCTAGTCTTGCAGAAGTTTTTTCAGCTACACAGGATGCGCAACATCCGTGCAAGTCCTGGTGACTTTCTCCCCTGCACTGCACCGATCAGATAGATCAGTGTGGGGCAGGAGAAAGGAGAACAGTTCTTTCAGTGATCATGAAGAATGCTGTCAGTGTTTTCCTCCATCAGAATAAGCAGCCTCTAGACTGTAAGAAACACACACATTTTAACATCATTTTGATTGTCTAAAATTTACTGCAGCTAAAAATTACATTTGGTTTACAATGCATTTTGCCAGATATGTTGTCACTTGTCAAAGCTAAGAATTTTACATGCTGGGTTTTTTTATGGCACATTTAGCACTGATAAGTTGTCACACTCTTGCTTAATATGTTAACATTCTGTCTGTAAACTGTATATGCATAGCTACCTTTTTGAAGCAATATTGAGATTTACTTAAGAACGTGGGGCCCAATAAATACCATCAATGGTGCCCAGTCCAAGAGATGGTGGATCCTATAGGTAAACACCACCTCATCATGCACTAAAACTTACTAAAAAAAAAAAAGATGTGAAGTTCACACATATAGAAGATGGACATTTTGTGAATACATATTACACGTATTGTAAAATAGATAGAGCTCATATGTAGAGTTTGTTTGATAAACTTTCCTACTACTTTGTCTAAATTAGAAGCAAATTGGTTGAACATTACTTCTACCTAAAATGGCAGAAAACGCACCTATCTTGGTGATGGACAGGACAGCTAGAGGGGATATGGAGGAGGCTGTTATTTTTTTTTTAATAGGTGTACTTTCACCAATTTGCTGATAATTCATTGAAAGTAGATGATCGGTACAATTGCTGCCAATGCATTTTTTAAAGCTGTATTGTCATGAGTCAAATTTGATCATGTTAGGTTCTTGCATAGGTCCTATAGCATTGATAAGTTTCCACCCTCTTTCCTACATACACACATCTCTCCTGCATACACACAACTCTACTACTATCACACACGCAATTTTCCGAAATACACACACAACTCTCCTCCATACACAAACACAGTTCTAACACATATAGCTTTTCTACAGCTTTGAAGTATGCACTCACACCTCTGTTACATACACGCACTGTTTTGCTACATACTTGTACACAGCTTTCTTACATACACCAACAGCTCTCTTATATACTCATGCAGCTCCACACACACAAACACTTATATATATATATATATATATATATATATGTACACTCATCCATCGTATACATTACCACATCTTGAAATTCCTTCCAGGAATGTGACTGATCACATGACCTGAAAGGTTCAATGGTTAATCAACAACTTTGTTTGATTGGGACCCTATCCATGCCACCTCACATATCAGGAGTGTCGTTCTTCTTTTCATAAAGAGGTCCAAGGGCTAGTCTTGCAGAAGTTTTTTCAGCTACACAGGATGCGCAACATCCGTGCAAGTCCTGGTGACTTTCTCCCCTGCACTGCACCGATCAGATAGATCAGTGTGGGGCAGGAGAAAGGAGAACAGTTCTTTCAGTGATCATGAAGGATGCTGTCAGTGTTTTCCTCCATCAGAATAAGCAGCCTCTAGACTGTAAGAAACACACACATTTTAACATCATTTTGATTGTCTAAAATTTACTGCAGCTAAAAATTACATTTGGTTTACAATGCATTTTGCCAGATATGTTGTCACTTGTCAAAGCTAAGAATTTTACATGCTGGGTTTTTTTATGGCACATTTAGCACTGATAAGTTGTCACACTCTTGCTTAATATGTTAACATTCTGTCTGTAAACTGTATATGCATAGCTACCTTTTTGAAGCAATATTGAGATTTACTTAAGAACGTGGGGCCCAATAAATACCATCAATGGTGCCCAGTCCAAGAGATGGTGGATCCTATAGGTAAACACCACCTCATCATGCACTAAAACTTACTAAAAAAAAAAAAGATGTGAAGTTCACACATATAGAAGATGGACATTTTGTGAATACATATTACACGTATTGTAAAATAGATAGAGCTCATATGTAGAGTTTGTTTGATAAACTTTCCTACTACTTTGTCTAAATTAGAAGCAAATTGGTTGAACATTACTTCTACCTAAAATGGCAGAAAACGCACCTATCTTGGTGATGGACAGGACAGCTAGAGGGGATATGGAGGAGGCTGTTATTTTTTTTTTAATAGGTGTACTTTCACCAATTTGCTGATAATTCATTGAAAGTAGATGATCGGTACAATTGCTGCCAATGCATTTTTTAAAGCTGTATTGTCATGAGTCAAATTTGATCATGTTAGGTTCTTGCATAGGTCCTATAGCATTGATAAGTTTCCACCCTCTTTCCTACATACACACATCTCTCCTGCATACACACAACTCTACTACTATCACACACGCAATTTTCCGAAATACACACACAACTCTCCTCCATACACAAACACAGTTCTAACACATATAGCTTTTCTACAGCTTTGAAGTATGCACTCACACCTCTGTTACATACACGCACTGTTTTGCTACATACTTGTACACAGCTTTCTTACATACACCAACAGCTCTCTTATATACTCATGCAGCTCCACACACACAAACACTTATATATATATATATATATATATATATATGTACACTCATCCATCGTATACATTACCACATCTTGAAATTCCTTCCAGGAATGTGACTGATCACATGACCTGAAAGGTTCAATGGTTAATCAACAACTTTGTTTGATTGGGACCCTATCCATGCCACCTCACATATCAGGAGTGTCGTTCTTCTTTTCATAAAGAGGTCCAAGGGCTTGTCTTGCAGAAGTTTTTTCAGCTACACAGGATGCGCAACATCCGTGCAAGTCCTGGTGACTTTCTCCCCTGCACTGCACCGATCAGATAGATCAGTGTGGGGCAGGAGAAAGGAGAACAGTTCTTTCAGTGATCATGAAGGATGCTGTCAGTGTTTTCCTCCATCAGAATAAGCAGCCTCTAGACTGTAAGAAACACACACATTTTAACATCATTTTAATTGTCTAAAATTTACTGCAGCTAAAAATTACATTTGGTTTACAATGCATTTTGCCAGATATGTTGTCACTTGTCAAAGCTAAGAATTTTACATGCTGGGTTTTTTTATGGCACATTTAGCACTGATAAGTTGTCACACTCTTGCTTAATATGTTAACATTCTGTCTGTAAACTGTATATGCATAGCTACCTTTTTGAAGCAATATTGAGATTTACTTAAGAACGTGGGGCCCAATAAATACCATCAATGGTGCCCAGTCCAAGAGATGGTGGATCCTATAGGTAAACACCACCTCATCATGCACTAAAACTTACTAAAAAAAAAAAAGATGTGAAGTTCACACATATAGAAGATGGACATTTTGTGAATACATATTACACGTATTGTAAAATAGATAGAGCTCATATGTAGAGTTTGTTTGATAAACTTTCCTACTACTTTGTCTAAATTAGAAGCAAATTGGTTGAACATTACTTCTACCTAAAATGGCAGAAAACGCACCTATCTTGGTGATGGACAGGACAGCTAGAGGGGATATGGAGGAGGCTGTTATTTTTTTTTTAATAGGTGTACTTTCACCAATTTGCTGATAATTCATTGAAAGTAGATGATCGGTACAATTGCTGCCAATGCATTTTTTAAAGCTGTATTGTCATGAGTCAAATTTGATCATGTTAGGTTCTTGCATAGGTCCTATAGCATTGATAAGTTTCCACCCTCTTTCCTACATACACACATCTCTCCTGCATACACACAACTCTACTACTATCACACACGCAATTTTCCGAAATACACACACAACTCTCCTCCATACACAAACACAGTTCTAACACATATAGCTTTTCTACAGCTTTGAAGTATGCACTCACACCTCTGTTACATACACGCACTGTTTTGCTACATACTTGTACACAGCTTTCTTACATACACCAACAGCTCTCTTATATACTCATGCAGCTCCACACACACAAACACTTATATATATATATATATATATATATATATGTACACTCATCCATCGTATACATTACCACATCTTGAAATTCCTTCCAGGAATGTGACTGATCACATGACCTGAAAGGTTCAATGGTTAATCAACAACTTTGTTTGATTGGGACCCTATCCATGCCACCTCACATATCAGGAGTGTCGTTCTTCTTTTCATAAAGAGGTCCAAGGGCTAGTCTTGCAGAAGTTTTTTCAGCTACACAGGATGCGCAACATCCGTGCAAGTCCTGGTGACTTTCTCCCCTGCACTGCACCGATCAGATAGATCAGTGTGGGGCAGGAGAAAGGAGAACAGTTCTTTCAGTGATCATGAAGGATGCTGTCAGTGTTTTCCTCCATCAGAATAAGCAGCCTCTAGACTGTAAGAAACACACACATTTTAACATCATTTTAATTGTCTAAAATTTACTGCAGCTAAAAATTACATTTGGTTTACAATGCATTTTGCCAGATATGTTGTCACTTGTCAAAGCTAAGAATTTTACATGCTGGGTTTTTTTATGGCACATTTAGCACTGATAAGTTGTCACACTCTTGCTTAATATGTTAACATTCTGTCTGTAAACTGTATATGCATAGCTACCTTTTTGAAGCAATATTGAGATTTACTTAAGAACGTGGGGCCCAATAAATACCATCAATGGTGCCCAGTCCAAGAGATGGTGGATCCTATAGGTAAACACCACCTCATCATGCACTAAAACTTACTAAAAAAAAAAAAGATGTGAAGTTCACACATATAGAAAATGGACATTTTGTGAATACATATTACACGTATTGTAAAATAGATAGAGCTCATATGTAGAGTTTGTTTGATAAACTTTCCTACTACTTTGTCTAAATTAGAAGCAAATTGGTTGAACATTACTTCTACCTAAAATGGCAGAAAACGCACCTATCTTGGTGATGGATAGGACAGCTAGAGGGGATATGGAGGAGGCTGTTATTTTTTTTTTAATAGGTGTACTTTCACCAATTTGCTGATAATTCATTGAAAGTAGATGATCGGTACAATTGCTGCCAATGCATTTTTTAAAGCTGTATTGTCATGAGTCAAATTTGATCATGTTAGGTTCTTGCATAGGTCCTATAGCATTGATAAGTTTCCACCCTCTTTCCTACATACACACATCTCTCCTGCATACACACAACTCTACTACTATCACACACGCAATTTTCCGAAATACACACACAACTCTCCTCCATACACAAACACAGTTCTAACACATATAGCTTTTCTACAGCTTTGAAGTATGCACTCACACCTCTGTTACATACACGCACTGTTTTGCTACATACTTGTACACAGCTTTCTTACATACCATACACCAACAGCTCTCTTATATACTCATGCAGCTCCACACACACAAACACTTATATATATATATATATATATGTACACTCATCCATCGTATACATTACCACATCTTGAAATTCCTTCCAGGAATGTGACTGATCACATGACCTGAAAGGTTCAATGGCTAATCAACAACTTTGTTTGATTGGGACCCTATCCATGCCACCTCACATATCAGGAGTGTCGTTCTTCTTTTCATAAAGAGGTCCAAGGGCTAGTCTTGCAGAAGTTTTTTCAGCTACACAGGATGCGCAACATCCGTGCAAGTCCTGGTGACTTTCTCCCCTGCACTGCACCGATCAGATAGATCAGTGTGGGGCAGGAGAAAGGAGAACAGTTCTTTCAGTGATCATGAAGGATGCTGTCAGTGTTTTCCTCCATCAGAATAAGCAGCCTCTAGACTGTAAGAAACACACACATTTTAACATCATTTTGATTGTCTAAAATTTACTGCAGCTAAAAATTACATTTGGTTTACAATGCATTTTGCCAGATATGTTGTCACTTGTCAAAGCTAAGAATTTTACATGCTGGGTTTTTTTATGGCACATTTAGCACTGATAAGTTGTCACACTCTTGCTTAATATGTTAACATTCTGTCTGTAAACTGTATATGCATAGCTACCTTTTTGAAGCAATATTGAGATTTACTTAAGAACGTGGGGCCCAATAAATACCATCAATGGTGCCCAGTCCAAGAGATGGTGGATCCTATAGGTAAACACCACCTCATCATGCACTAAAACTTACTAAAAAAAAAAAAGATGTGAAGTTCACACATATAGAAGATGGACATTTTGTGAATACATATTACACGTATTGTAAAATAGATAGAGCTCATATGTAGAGTTTGTTTGATAAACTTTCCTACTACTTTGTCTAAATTAGAAGCAAATTGGTTGAACATTACTTCTACCTAAAATGGCAGAAAACGCACCTATCTTGGTGATGGACAGGACAGCTAGAGGGGATATGGAGGAGGCTGTTATTTTTTTTTTAATAGGTGTACTTTCACCAATTTGCTGATAATTCATTGAAAGTAGATGATCGGTACAATTGCTGCCAATGCATTTTTTAAAGCTGTATTGTCATGAGTCAAATTTGATCATGTTAGGTTCTTGCATAGGTCCTATAGCATTGATAAGTTTCCACCCTCTTTCCTACATACACACATCTCTCCTGCATACACACAACTCTACTACTATCACACACGCAATTTTCCGAAATACACACACAACTCTCCTCCATACACAAACACAGTTCTAACACATATAGCTTTTCTACAGCTTTGAAGTATGCACTCACACCTCTGTTACATACACGCACTGTTTTGCTACATACTTGTACACAGCTTTCTTACATACACCAACAGCTCTCTTATATACTCATGCAGCTCCACACACACAAACACTTATATATATATATATATATATATATATATATATGTACACTCATCCATCGTATACATTACCACATCTTGAAATTCCTTCCAGGAATGTGACTGATCACATGACCTGAAAGGTTCAATGGTTAATCAACAACTTTGTTTGATTGGGACCCTATCCATGCCACCTCACATATCAGGAGTGTCGTTCTTCTTTTCATAAAGAGGTCCAAGGGCTAGTCTTGCAGAAGTTTTTTCAGCTACACAGGATGCGCAACATCCGTGCAAGTCCTGGTGACTTTCTCCCCTGCACTGCACCGATCAGATAGATCAGTGTGGGGCAGGAGAAAGGAGAACAGTTCTTTCAGTGATCATGAAGGATGCTGTCAGTGTTTTCCTCCATCAGAATAAGCAGCCTCTAGACTGTAAGAAACACACACATTTTAACATCATTTTAATTGTCTAAAATTTACTGCAGCTAAAAATTACATTTGGTTTACAATGCATTTTGCCAGATATGTTGTCACTTGTCAAAGCTAAGAATTTTACATGCTGGGTTTTTTTATGGCACATTTAGCACTGATAAGTTGTCACACTCTTGCTTAATATGTTAACATTCTGTCTGTAAACTGTATATGCATAGCTACCTTTTTGAAGCAATATTGAGATTTACTTAAGAACGTGGGGCCCAATAAATACCATCAATGGTGCCCAGTCCAAGAGATGGTGGATCCTATAGGTAAACACCACCTCATCATGCACTAAAACTTACTAAAAAAAAAAAAGATGTGAAGTTCACACATATAGAAGATGGACATTTTGTGAATACATATTACACGTATTGTAAAATAGATAGAGCTCATATGTAGAGTTTGTTTGATAAACTTTCCTACTACTTTGTCTAAATTAGAAGCAAATTGGTTGAACATTACTTCTACCTAAAATGGCAGAAAACGCACCTATCTTGGTGATGGACAGGACAGCTAGAGGGGATATGGAGGAGGCTGTTATTTTTTTTTTAATAGGTGTACTTTCACCAATTTGCTGATAATTCATTGAAAGTAGATGATCGGTACAATTGCTGCCAATGCATTTTTTAAAGCTGTATTGTCATGAGTCAAATTTGATCATGTTAGGTTCTTGCATAGGTCCTATAGCATTGATAAGTTTCCACCCTCTTTCCTACATACACACATCTCTCCTGCATACACACAACTCTACTACTATCACACACGCAATTTTCCGAAATACACACACAACTCTCCTCCATACACAAACACAGTTCTAACACATATAGCTTTTCTACAGCTTTGAAGTATGCACTCACACCTCTGTTACATACACGCACTGTTTTGCTACATACTTGTACACAGCTTTCTTACATACACCAACAGCTCTCTTATATACTCATGCAGCTCCACACACACAAACACTTATATATATATATATATATATATATATATATGTACACTCATCCATCGTATACATTACCACATCTTGAAATTCCTTCCAGGAATGTGACTGATCACATGACCTGAAAGGTTCAATGGTTAATCAACAACTTTGTTTGATTGGGACCCTATCCATGCCACCTCACATATCAGGAGTGTCGTTCTTCTTTTCATAAAGAGGTCCAAGGGCTAGTCTTGCAGAAGTTTTTTCAGCTACACAGGATGCGCAACATCCGTGCAAGTCCTGGTGACTTTCTCCCCTGCACTGCACCGATCAGATAGATCAGTGTGGGGCAGGAGAAAGGAGAACAGTTCTTTCAGTGATCATGAAGGATGCTGTCAGTGTTTTCCTCCATCAGAATAAGCAGCCTCTAGACTGTAAGAAACACACACATTTTAACATCATTTTAATTGTCTAAAATTTACTGCAGCTAAAAATTACATTTGGTTTACAATGCATTTTGCCAGATATGTTGTCACTTGTCAAAGCTAAGAATTTTACATGCTGGGTTTTTTTATGGCACATTTAGCACTGATAAGTTGTCACACTCTTGCTTAATATGTTAACATTCTGTCTGTAAACTGTATATGCATAGCTACCTTTTTGAAGCAATATTGAGATTTACTTAAGAACGTGGGGCCCAATAAATACCATCAATGGTGCCCAGTCCAAGAGATGGTGGATCCTATAGGTAAACACCACCTCATCATGCACTAAAACTTACTAAAAAAAAAAAAGATGTGAAGTTCACACATATAGAAGATGGACATTTTGTGAATACATATTACACGTATTGTAAAATAGATAGAGCTCATATGTAGAGTTTGTTTGATAAACTTTCCTACTACTTTGTCTAAATTAGAAGCAAATTGGTTGAACATTACTTCTACCTAAAATGGCAGAAAACGCACCTATCTTGGTGATGGACAGGACAGCTAGAGGGGATATGGAGGAGGCTGTTATTTTTTTTTTAATAGGTGTACTTTCACCAATTTGCTGATAATTCATTGAAAGTAGATGATCGGTACAATTGCTGCCAATGCATTTTTTAAAGCTGTATTGTCATGAGTCAAATTTGATCATGTTAGGTTCTTGCATAGGTCCTATAGCATTGATAAGTTTCCACCCTCTTTCCTACATACACACATCTCTCCTGCATACACACAACTCTACTACTATCACACACGCAATTTTCCGAAATACACACACAACTCTCCTCCATACACAAACACAGTTCTAACACATATAGCTTTTCTACAGCTTTGAAGTATGCACTCACACCTCTGTTACATACACGCACTGTTTTGCTACATACTTGTACACAGCTTTCTTACATACACCAACAGCTCTCTTATATACTCATGCAGCTCCACACACACAAACACTTATATATATATATATATATATATATATATATGTACACTCATCCATCGTATACATTACCACATCTTGAAATTCCTTCCAGGAATGTGACTGATCACATGACCTGAAAGGTTCAATGGTTAATCAACAACTTTGTTTGATTGGGACCCTATCCATGCCACCTCACATATCAGGAGTGTCGTTCTTCTTTTCATAAAGAGGTCCAAGGGCTAGTCTTGCAGAAGTTTTTTCAGCTACACAGGATGCGCAACATCCGTGCAAGTCCTGGTGACTTTCTCCCCTGCACTGCACCGATCAGATAGATCAGTGTGGGGCAGGAGAAAGGAGAACAGTTCTTTCAGTGATCATGAAGGATGCTGTCAGTGTTTTCCTCCATCAGAATAAGCAGCCTCTAGACTGTAAGAAACACACACATTTTAACATCATTTTAATTGTCTAAAATTTACTGCAGCTAAAAATTACATTTGGTTTACAATGCATTTTGCCAGATATGTTGTCACTTGTCAAAGCTAAGAATTTTACATGCTGGGTTTTTTTATGGCACATTTAGCACTGATAAGTTGTCACACTCTTGCTTAATATGTTAACATTCTGTCTGTAAACTGTATATGCATAGCTACCTTTTTGAAGCAATATTGAGATTTACTTAAGAACGTGGGGCCCAATAAATACCATCAATGGTGCCCAGTCCAAGAGATGGTGGATCCTTTAGGTAAACACCACCTCATCATGCACTAAAACTTACTAAAAAAAAAAAAGATGTGAAGTTCACACATATAGAAGATGGACATTTTGTGAATACATATTACACGTATTGTAAAATAGATAGAGCTCATATGTAGAGTTTGTTTGATAAACTTTCCTACTACTTTGTCTAAATTAGAAGCAAATTGGTTGAACATTACTTCTACCTAAAATGGCAGAAAACGCACCTATCTTGGTGATGGACAGGACAGCTAGAGGGGATATGGAGGAGGCTGTTATTTTTTTTTTAATAGGTGTACTTTCACCAATTTGCTGATAATTCATTGAAAGTAGATGATCGGTACAATTGCTGCCAATGCATTTTTTAAAGCTGTATTGTCATGAGTCAAATTTGATCATGTTAGGTTCTTGCATAGGTCCTATAGCATTGATAAGTTTCCACCCTCTTTCCTACATACACACATCTCTCCTGCATACACACAACTCTACTACTATCACACACGCAATTTTCCGAAATACACACACAACTCTCCTCCATACACAAACACAGTTCTAACACATATAGCTTTTCTACAGCTTTGAAGTATGCACTCACACCTCTGTTACATACACGCACTGTTTTGCTACATACTTGTACACAGCTTTCTTACATACACCAACAGCTCTCTTATATACTCATGCAGCTCCACACACACAAACACTTATATATATATATATATATATATATATATGTACACTCATCCATCGTATACATTACCACATCTTGAAATTCCTTCCAGGAATGTGACTGATCACATGACCTGAAAGGTTCAATGGTTAATCAACAACTTTGTTTGATTGGGACCCTATCCATGCCACCTCACATATCAGGAGTGTCGTTCTTCTTTTCATAAAGAGGTCCAAGGGCTAGTCTTGCAGAAGTTTTTTCAGCTACACAGGATGCGCAACATCCGTGCAAGTCCTGGTGACTTTCTCCCCTGCACTGCACCGATCAGATAGATCAGTGTGGGGCAGGAGAAAGGAGAACAGTTCTTTCAGTGATCATGAAGGATGCTGTCAGTGTTTTCCTCCATCAGAATAAGCAGCCTCTAGACTGTAAGAAACACACACATTTTAACATCATTTTAATTGTCTAAAATTTACTGCAGCTAAAAATTACATTTGGTTTACAATGCATTTTGCCAGATATGTTGTCACTTGTCAAAGCTAAGAATTTTACATGCTGGGTTTTTTTATGGCACATTTAGCACTGATAAGTTGTCACACTCTTGCTTAATATGTTAACATTCTGTCTGTAAACTGTATATGCATAGCTACCTTTTTGAAGCAATATTGAGATTTACTTAAGAACGTGGGGCCCAATAAATACCATCAATGGTGCCCAGTCCAAGAGATGGTGGATCCTATAGGTAAACACCACCTCATCATGCACTAAAACTTACTAAAAAAAAAAAAGATGTGAAGTTCACACATATAGAAGATGGACATTTTGTGAATACATATTACACGTATTGTAAAATAGATAGAGCTCATATGTAGAGTTTGTTTGATAAACTTTCCTACTACTTTGTCTAAATTAGAAGCAAATTGGTTGAACATTACTTCTACCTAAAATGGCAGAAAACGCACCTATCTTGGTGATGGACAGGACAGCTAGAGGGGATATGGAGGAGGCTGTTATTTTTTTTTTAATAGGTGTACTTTCACCAATTTGCTGATAATTCATTGAAAGTAGATGATCGGTACAATTGCTGCCAATGCATTTTTTAAAGCTGTATTGTCATGAGTCAAATTTGATCATGTTAGGTTCTTGCATAGGTCCTATAGCATTGATAAGTTTCCACCCTCTTTCCTACATACACACATCTCTCCTGCATACACACAACTCTACTACTATCACACACGCAATTTTCCGAAATACACACACAACTCTCCTCCATACACAAACACAGTTCTAACACATATAGCTTTTCTACAGCTTTGAAGTATGCACTCACACCTCTGTTACATACACGCACTGTTTTGCTACATACTTGTACACAGCTTTCTTACATACACCAACAGCTCTCTTATATACTCATGCAGCTCCACACACACAAACACTTATATATATATATATATATATATATATATGTACACTCATCCATCGTATACATTACCACATCTTGAAATTCCTTCCAGGAATGTGACTGATCACATGACCTGAAAGGTTCAATGGTTAATCAACAACTTTGTTTGATTGGGACCCTATCCATGCCACCTCACATATCAGGAGTGTCGTTCTTCTTTTCATAAAGAGGTCCAAGGGCTAGTCTTGCAGAAGTTTTTTCAGCTACACAGGATGCGCAACATCCGTGCAAGTCCTGGTGACTTTCTCCCCTGCACTGCACCGATCAGATAGATCAGTGTGGGGCAGGAGAAAGGAGAACAGTTCTTTCAGTGATCATGAAGGATGCTGTCAGTGTTTTCCTCCATCAGAATAAGCAGCCTCTAGACTGTAAGAAACACACACATTTTAACATCATTTTAATTGTCTAAAATTTACTGCAGCTAAAAATTACATTTGGTTTACAATGCATTTTGCCAGATATGTTGTCACTTGTCAAAGCTAAGAATTTTACATGCTGGGTTTTTTTATGGCACATTTAGCACTGATAAGTTGTCACACTCTTGCTTAATATGTTAACATTCTGTCTGTAAACTGTATATGCATAGCTACCTTTTTGAAGCAATATTGAGATTTACTTAAGAACGTGGGGCCCAATAAATACCATCAATGGTGCCCAGTCCAAGAGATGGTGGATCCTATAGGTAAACACCACCTCATCATGCACTAAAACTTACTAAAAAAAAAAAAGATGTGAAGTTCACACATATAGAAGATGGACATTTTGTGAATACATATTACACGTATTGTAAAATAGATAGAGCTCATATGTAGAGTTTGTTTGATAAACTTTCCTACTACTTTGTCTAAATTAGAAGCAAATTGGTTGAACATTACTTCTACCTAAAATGGCAGAAAACGCACCTATCTTGGTGATGGACAGGACAGCTAGAGGGGATATGGAGGAGGCTGTTATTTTTTTTTTAATAGGTGTACTTTCACCAATTTGCTGATAATTCATTGAAAGTAGATGATCGGTACAATTGCTGCCAATGCATTTTTTAAAGCTGTATTGTCATGAGTCAAATTTGATCATGTTAGGTTCTTGCATAGGTCCTATAGCATTGATAAGTTTCCACCCTCTTTCCTACATACACACATCTCTCCTGCATACACACAACTCTACTACTATCACACACGCAATTTTCCGAAATACACACACAACTCTCCTCCATACACAAACACAGTTCTAACACATATAGCTTTTCTACAGCTTTGAAGTATGCACTCACACCTCTGTTACATACACGCACTGTTTTGCTACATACTTGTACACAGCTTTCTTACATACACCAACAGCTCTCTTATATACTCATGCAGCTCCACACACACAAACACTTATATATATATATATATATATATATATATGTACACTCATCCATCGTATACATTACCACATCTTGAAATTCCTTCCAGGAATGTGACTGATCACATGACCTGAAAGGTTCAATGGTTAATCAACAACTTTGTTTGATTGGGACCCTATCCATGCCACCTCACATATCAGGAGTGTCGTTCTTCTTTTCATAAAGAGGTCCAAGGGCTAGTCTTGCAGAAGTTTTTTCAGCTACACAGGATGCGCAACATCCGTGCAAGTCCTGGTGACTTTCTCCCCTGCACTGCACCGATCAGATAGATCAGTGTGGGGCAGGAGAAAGGAGAACAGTTCTTTCAGTGATCATGAAGGATGCTGTCAGTGTTTTCCTCCATCAGAATAAGCAGCCTCTAGACTGTAAGAAACACACACATTTTAACATCATTTTAATTGTCTAAAATTTACTGCAGCTAAAAATTACATTTGGTTTACAATGCATTTTGCCAGATATGTTGTCACTTGTCAAAGCTAAGAATTTTACATGCTGGGTTTTTTTATGGCACATTTAGCACTGATAAGTTGTCACACTCTTGCTTAATATGTTAACATTCTGTCTGTAAACTGTATATGCATAGCTACCTTTTTGAAGCAATATTGAGATTTACTTAAGAACGTGGGGCCCAATAAATACCATCAATGGTGCCCAGTCCAAGAGATGGTGGATCCTATAGGTAAACACCACCTCATCATGCACTAAAACTTACTAAAAAAAAAAAAGATGTGAAGTTCACACATATAGAAGATGGACATTTTGTGAATACATATTACACGTATTGTAAAATAGATAGAGCTCATATGTAGAGTTTGTTTGATAAACTTTCCTACTACTTTGTCTAAATTAGAAGCAAATTGGTTGAACATTACTTCTACCTAAAATGGCAGAAAACGCACCTATCTTGGTGATGGACAGGACAGCTAGAGGGGATATGGAGGAGGCTGTTATTTTTTTTTTAATAGGTGTACTTTCACCAATTTGCTGATAATTCATTGAAAGTAGATGATCGGTACAATTGCTGCCAATGCATTTTTTAAAGCTGTATTGTCATGAGTCAAATTTGATCATGTTAGGTTCTTGCATAGGTCCTATAGCATTGATAAGTTTCCACCCTCTTTCCTACATACACACATCTCTCCTGCATACACACAACTCTACTACTATCACACACGCAATTTTCCGAAATACACACACAACTCTCCTCCATACACAAACACAGTTCTAACACATATAGCTTTTCTACAGCTTTGAAGTATGCACTCACACCTCTGTTACATACACGCACTGTTTTGCTACATACTTGTACACAGCTTTCTTACATACACCAACAGCTCTCTTATATACTCATGCAGCTCCACACACACAAACACTTATATATATATATATATATATATATATATGTACACTCATCCATCGTATACATTACCACATCTTGAAATTCCTTCCAGGAATGTGACTGATCACATGACCTGAAAGGTTCAATGGTTAATCAACAACTTTGTTTGATTGGGACCCTATCCATGCCACCTCACATATCAGGAGTGTCGTTCTTCTTTTCATAAAGAGGTCCAAGGGCTAGTCTTGCAGAAGTTTTTTCAGCTACACAGGATGCGCAACATCCGTGCAAGTCCTGGTGACTTTCTCCCCTGCACTGCACCGATCAGATAGATCAGTGTGGGGCAGGAGAAAGGAGAACAGTTCTTTCAGTGATCATGAAGGATGCTGTCAGTGTTTTCCTCCATCAGAATAAGCAGCCTCTAGACTGTAAGAAACACACACATTTTAACATCATTTTAATTGTCTAAAATTTACTGCAGCTAAAAATTACATTTGGTTTACAATGCATTTTGCCAGATATGTTGTCACTTGTCAAAGCTAAGAATTTTACATGCTGGGTTTTTTTATGGCACATTTAGCACTGATAAGTTGTCACACTCTTGCTTAATATGTTAACATTCTGTCTGTAAACTGTATATGCATAGCTACCTTTTTGAAGCAATATTGAGATTTACTTAAGAACGTGGGGCCCAATAAATACCATCAATGGTGCCCAGTCCAAGAGATGGTGGATCCTATAGGTAAACACCACCTCATCATGCACTAAAACTTACTAAAAAAAAAAAAGATGTGAAGTTCACACATATAGAAGATGGACATTTTGTGAATACATATTACACGTATTGTAAAATAGATAGAGCTCATATGTAGAGTTTGTTTGATAAACTTTCCTACTACTTTGTCTAAATTAGAAGCAAATTGGTTGAACATTACTTCTACCTAAAATGGCAGAAAACGCACCTATCTTGGTGATGGACAGGACAGCTAGAGGGGATATGGAGGAGGCTGTTATTTTTTTTTTAATAGGTGTACTTTCACCAATTTGCTGATAATTCATTGAAAGTAGATGATCGGTACAATTGCTGCCAATGCATTTTTTAAAGCTGTATTGTCATGAGTCAAATTTGATCATGTTAGGTTCTTGCATAGGTCCTATAGCATTGATAAGTTTCCACCCTCTTTCCTACATACACACATCTCTCCTGCATACACACAACTCTACTACTATCACACACGCAATTTTCCGAAATACACACACAACTCTCCTCCATACACAAACACAGTTCTAACACATATAGCTTTTCTACAGCTTTGAAGTATGCACTCACACCTCTGTTACATACACGCACTGTTTTGCTACATACTTGTACACAGCTTTCTTACATACACCAACAGCTCTCTTATATACTCATGCAGCTCCACACACACAAACACTTATATATATATATATATATATATATATATGTACACTCATCCATCGTATACATTACCACATCTTGAAATTCCTTCCAGGAATGTGACTGATCACATGACCTGAAAGGTTCAATGGTTAATCAACAACTTTGTTTGATTGGGACCCTATCCATGCCACCTCACATATCAGGAGTGTCGTTCTTCTTTTCATAAAGAGGTCCAAGGGCTAGTCTTGCAGAAGTTTTTTCAGCTACACAGGATGCGCAACATCCGTGCAAGTCCTGGTGACTTTCTCCCCTGCACTGCACCGATCAGATAGATCAGTGTGGGGCAGGAGAAAGGAGAACAGTTCTTTCAGTGATCATGAAGGATGCTGTCAGTGTTTTCCTCCATCAGAATAAGCAGCCTCTAGACTGTAAGAAACACACACATTTTAACATCATTTTAATTGTCTAAAATTTACTGCAGCTAAAAATTACATTTGGTTTACAATGCATTTTGCCAGATATGTTGTCACTTGTCAAAGCTAAGAATTTTACATGCTGGGTTTTTTTATGGCACATTTAGCACTGATAAGTTGTCACACTCTTGCTTAATATGTTAACATTCTGTCTGTAAACTGTATATGCATAGCTACCTTTTTGAAGCAATATTGAGATTTACTTAAGAACGTGGGGCCCAATAAATACCATCAATGGTGCCCAGTCCAAGAGATGGTGGATCCTATAGGTAAACACCACCTCATCATGCACTAAAACTTACTAAAAAAAAAAAAGATGTGAAGTTCACACATATAGAAGATGGACATTTTGTGAATACATATTACACGTATTGTAAAATAGATAGAGCTCATATGTAGAGTTTGTTTGATAAACTTTCCTACTACTTTGTCTAAATTAGAAGCAAATTGGTTGAACATTACTTCTACCTAAAATGGCAGAAAACGCACCTATCTTGGTGATGGACAGGACAGCTAGAGGGGATATGGAGGAGGCTGTTATTTTTTTTTTAATAGGTGTACTTTCACCAATTTGCTGATAATTCATTGAAAGTAGATGATCGGTACAATTGCTGCCAATGCATTTTTTAAAGCTGTATTGTCATGAGTCAAATTTGATCATGTTAGGTTCTTGCATAGGTCCTATAGCATTGATAAGTTTCCACCCTCTTTCCTACATACACACATCTCTCCTGCATACACACAACTCTACTACTATCACACACGCAATTTTCCGAAATACACACACAACTCTCCTCCATACACAAACACAGTTCTAACACATATAGCTTTTCTACAGCTTTGAAGTATGCACTCACACCTCTGTTACATACACGCACTGTTTTGCTACATACTTGTACACAGCTTTCTTACATACACCAACAGCTCTCTTATATACTCATGCAGCTCCACACACACAAACACTTATATATATATATATATATATATATATATGTACACTCATCCATCGTATACATTACCACATCTTGAAATTCCTTCCAGGAATGTGACTGATCACATGACCTGAAAGGTTCAATGGTTAATCAACAACTTTGTTTGATTGGGACCCTATCCATGCCACCTCACATATCAGGAGTGTCGTTCTTCTTTTCATAAAGAGGTCCAAGGGCTAGTCTTGCAGAAGTTTTTTCAGCTACACAGGATGCGCAACATCCGTGCAAGTCCTGGTGACTTTCTCCCCTGCACTGCACCGATCAGATAGATCAGTGTGGGGCAGGAGAAAGGAGAACAGTTCTTTCAGTGATCATGAAGGATGCTGTCAGTGTTTTCCTCCATCAGAATAAGCAGCCTCTAGACTGTAAGAAACACACACATTTTAACATCATTTTAATTGTCTAAAATTTACTGCAGCTAAAAATTACATTTGGTTTACAATGCATTTTGCCAGATATGTTGTCACTTGTCAAAGCTAAGAATTTTACATGCTGGGTTTTTTTATGGCACATTTAGCACTGATAAGTTGTCACACTCTTGCTTAATATGTTAACATTCTGTCTGTAAACTGTATATGCATAGCTACCTTTTTGAAGCAATATTGAGATTTACTTAAGAACGTGGGGCCCAATAAATACCATCAATGGTGCCCAGTCCAAGAGATGGTGGATCCTATAGGTAAACACCACCTCATCATGCACTAAAACTTACTAAAAAAAAAAAAGATGTGAAGTTCACACATATAGAAGATGGACATTTTGTGAATACATATTACACGTATTGTAAAATAGATAGAGCTCATATGTAGAGTTTGTTTGATAAACTTTCCTACTACTTTGTCTAAATTAGAAGCAAATTGGTTGAACATTACTTCTACCTAAAATGGCAGAAAACGCACCTATCTTGGTGATGGACAGGACAGCTAGAGGGGATATGGAGGAGGCTGTTATTTTTTTTTAATAGGTGTACTTTCACCAATTTGCTGATAATTCATTGAAAGTAGATGATCGGTACAATTGCTGCCAATGCATTTTTTAAAGCTGTATTGTCATGAGTCAAATTTGATCATGTTAGGTTCTTGCATAGGTCCTATAGCATTGATAAGTTTCCACCCTCTTTCCTACATACACACATCTCTCCTGCATACACACAACTCTACTACTATCACACACGCAATTTTCCGAAATACACACACAACTCTCCTCCATACACAAACACAGTTCTAACACATATAGCTTTTCTACAGCTTTGAAGTATGCACTCACACCTCTGTTACATACACGCACTGTTTTGCTACATACTTGTACACAGCTTTCTTACATACACCAACAGCTCTCTTATATACTCATGCAGCTCCACACACACAAACACTTATATATATATATATATATATATATATATGTACACTCATCCATCGTATACATTACCACATCTTGAAATTCCTTCCAGGAATGTGACTGATCACATGACCTGAAAGGTTCAATGGTTAATCAACAACTTTGTTTGATTGGGACCCTATCCATGCCACCTCACATATCAGGAGTGTCGTTCTTCTTTTCATAAAGAGGTCCAAGGGCTAGTCTTGCAGAAGTTTTTTCAGCTACACAGGATGCGCAACATCCGTGCAAGTCCTGGTGACTTTCTCCCCTGCACTGCACCGATCAGATAGATCAGTGTGGGGCAGGAGAAAGGAGAACAGTTCTTTCAGTGATCATGAAGGATGCTGTCAGTGTTTTCCTCCATCAGAATAAGCAGCCTCTAGACTGTAAGAAACACACACATTTTAACATCATTTTAATTGTCTAAAATTTACTGCAGCTAAAAATTACATTTGGTTTACAATGCATTTTGCCAGATATGTTGTCACTTGTCAAAGCTAAGAATTTTACATGCTGGGTTTTTTTATGGCACATTTAGCACTGATAAGTTGTCACACTCTTGCTTAATATGTTAACATTCTGTCTGTAAACTGTATATGCATAGCTACCTTTTTGAAGCAATATTGAGATTTACTTAAGAACGTGGGGCCCAATAAATACCATCAATGGTGCCCAGTCCAAGAGATGGTGGATCCTATAGGTAAACACCACCTCATCATGCACTAAAACTTACTAAAAAAAAAAAAGATGTGAAGTTCACACATATAGAAGATGGACATTTTGTGAATACATATTACACGTATTGTAAAATAGATAGAGCTCATATGTAGAGTTTGTTTGATAAACTTTCCTACTACTTTGTCTAAATTAGAAGCAAATTGGTTGAACATTACTTCTACCTAAAATGGCAGAAAACGCACCTATCTTGGTGATGGACAGGACAGCTAGAGGGGATATGGAGGAGGCTGTTATTTTTTTTTTAATAGGTGTACTTTCACCAATTTGCTGATAATTCATTGAAAGTAGATGATCGGTACAATTGCTGCCAATGCATTTTTTAAAGCTGTATTGTCATGAGTCAAATTTGATCATGTTAGGTTCTTGCATAGGTCCTATAGCATTGATAAGTTTCCACCCTCTTTCCTACATACACACATCTCTCCTGCATACACACAACTCTACTACTATCACACACGCAATTTTCCGAAATACACACACAACTCTCCTCCATACACAAACACAGTTCTAACACATATAGCTTTTCTACAGCTTTGAAGTATGCACTCACACCTCTGTTACATACACGCACTGTTTTGCTACATACTTGTACACAGCTTTCTTACATACCATACACCAACAGCTCTCTTATATACTCATGCAGCTCCACACACACAAACACTTATATATATATATATATATGTACACTCATCCATCGTATACATTACCACATCTTGAAATTCCTTCCAGGAATGTGACTGATCACATGACCTGAAAGGTTCAATGGCTAATCAACAACTTTGTTTGATTGGGACCCTATCCATGCCACCTCACATATCAGGAGTGTCGTTCTTCTTTTCATAAAGAGGTCCAAGGGCTAGTCTTGCAGAAGTTTTTTCAGCTACACAGGATGCGCAACATCCGTGCAAGTCCTGGTGACTTTCTCCCCTGCACTGCACCGATCAGATAGATCAGTGTGGGGCAGGAGAAAGGAGAACAGTTCTTTCAGTGATCATGAAGGATGCTGTCAGTGTTTTCCTCCATCAGAATAAGCAGCCTCTAGACTGTAAGAAACACACACATTTTAACATCATTTTGATTGTCTAAAATTTACTGCAGCTAAAAATTACATTTGGTTTACAATGCATTTTGCCAGATATGTTGTCACTTGTCAAAGCTAAGAATTTTACATGCTGGGTTTTTTTATGGCACATTTAGCACTGATAAGTTGTCACACTCTTGCTTAATATGTTAACATTCTGTCTGTAAACTGTATATGCATAGCTACCTTTTTGAAGCAATATTGAGATTTACTTAAGAACGTGGGGCCCAATAAATACCATCAATGGTGCCCAGTCCAAGAGATGGTGGATCCTATAGGTAAACACCACCTCATCATGCACTAAAACTTACTAAAAAAAAAAAAGATGTGAAGTTCACACATATAGAAAATGGACATTTTGTGAATACATATTACACGTATTGTAAAATAGATAGAGCTCATATGTAGAGTTTGTTTGATAAACTTTCCTACTACTTTGTCTAAATTAGAAGCAAATTGGTTGAACATTACTTCTACCTAAAATGGCAGAAAACGCACCTATCTTGGTGATGGACAGGACAGCTAGAGGGGACATGGAGGAGGCTGTTATTTTTTTTTTAATAGGTGTACTTTCACCAATTTGCTGATAATTCATTGAAAGTAGATGATCGGTACAATTGCTGCCAATGCATTTTTTAAAGCTGTATTGTCATGAGTCAAATTTGATCATGTTAGGTTCTTGCATAGGTCCTATAGCATTGATAAGTTTCCACCCTCTTTCCTACATACACACATCTCTCCTGCATACACACAACTCTACTACTATCACACACGCAATTTTCCGAAATACACACACAACTCTCCTCCATACACAAACACAGTTCTAACACATATAGCTTTTCTACAGCTTTGAAGTATGCACTCACACCTCTGTTACATACACGCACTGTTTTGCTACATACTTGTACACAGCTTTCTTACATACACCAACAGCTCTCTTATATACTCATGCAGCTCCACACACACAAACACTTATATATATATATATATATATATATATATATGTACACTCATCCATCGTATACATTACCACATCTTGAAATTCCTTCCAGGAATGTGACTGATCACATGACCTGAAAGGTTCAATGGCTAATCAACAACTTTGTTTGATTGGGACCCTATCCATGCCACCTCACATATCAGGAGTGTCGTTCTTCTTTTCATAAAGAGGTCCAAGGGCTAGTCTTGCAGAAGTTTTTTCAGCTACACAGGATGCGCAACATCCGTGCAAGTCCTGGTGACTTTCTCCCCTGCACTGCACCGATCAGATAGATCAGTGTGGGGCAGGAGAAAGGAGAACAGTTCTTTCAGTGATCATGAAGGATGCTGTCAGTGTTTTCCTCCATCAGAATAAGCAGCCTCTAGACTGTAAGAAACACACACATTTTAACATCATTTTGATTGTCTAAAATTTACTGCAGCTAAAAATTACATTTGGTTTACAATGCATTTTGCCAGATATGTTGTCACTTGTCAAAGCTAAGAATTTTACATGCTGGGTTTTTTTATGGCACATTTAGCACTGATAAGTTGTCACACTCTTGCTTAATATGTTAACATTCTGTCTGTAAACTGTATATGCATAGCTACCTTTTTGAAGCAATATTGAGATTTACTTAAGAACGTGGGGCCCAATAAATACCATCAATGGTGCCCAGTCCAAGAGATGGTGGATCCTATAGGTAAACACCACCTCATCATGCACTAAAACTTACTAAAAAAAAAAAAGATGTGAAGTTCACACATATAGAAAATGGACATTTTGTGAATACATATTACACGTATTGTAAAATAGATAGAGCTCATATGTAGAGTTTGTTTGATAAACTTTCCTACTACTTTGTCTAAATTAGAAGCAAATTGGTTGAACATTACTTCTACCTAAAATGGCAGAAAACGCACCTATCTTGGTGATGGACAGGACAGCTAGAGGGGACATGGAGGAGGCTGTTATTTTTTTTTTAATAGGTGTACTTTCACCAATTTGCTGATAATTCATTGAAAGTAGATGATCGGTACAATTGCTGCCAATGCATTTTTTAAAGCTGTATTGTCATGAGTCAAATTTGATCATGTTAGGTTCTTGCATAGGTCCTATAGCATTGATAAGTTTCCACCCTCTTTCCTACATACACACATCTCTCCTGCATACACACAACTTTACTACTATCACACACGCAATTTTCCGAAATACACACACAACTCTCCTCCATACACAAACACAGTTCTAACACATATAGCTTTTCTACAGCTTTGAAGTATGCACTCACACCTCTGTTACATACACGCACTGTTTTGCTACATACTTGTACACAGCTTTCTTACATACACCAACAGCTCTCTTATATACTCATGCAGCTCCACACACACAAACACTTATATATATATATATATATATATATGTACACTCATCCATCGTATACATTACCACATCTTGAAATTCCTTCCAGGAATGTGACTGATCACATGACCTGAAAGGTTCAATGGCTAATCAACAACTTTGTTTGATTGGGACCCTATCCATGCCACCTCACATATCAGGAGTGTCGTTCTTCTTTTCATAAAGAGGTCCAAGGGCTAGTCTTGCAGAAGTTTTTTCAGCTACACAGGATGCGCAACATCCGTGCAAGTCCTGGTGACTTTCTCCCCTGCACTGCACCGATCAGATAGATCAGTGTGGGGCAGGAGAAAGGAGAACAGTTCTTTCAGTGATCATGAAGGATGCTGTCAGTGTTTTCCTCCATCAGAATAAGCAGCCTCTAGACTGTAAGAAACACACACATTTTAACATCATTTTGATTGTCTAAAATTTACTGCAGCTAAAAATTACATTTGGTTTACAATGCATTTTGCCAGATATGTTGTCACTTGTCAAAGCTAAGAATTTTACATGCTGGGTTTTTTTATGGCACATTTAGCACTGATAAGTTGTCACACTCTTGCTTAATATGTTAACATTCTGTCTGTAAACTGTATATGCATAGCTACCTTTTTGAAGCAATATTGAGATTTACTTAAGAACGTGGGGCCCAATAAATACCATCAATGGTGCCCAGTCCAAGAGATGGTGGATCCTATAGGTAAACACCACCTCATCATGCACTAAAACTTACTAAAAAAAAAAAAGATGTGAAGTTCACACATATAGAAAATGGACATTTTGTGAATACATATTACACGTATTGTAAAATAGATAGAGCTCATATGTAGAGTTTGTTTGATAAACTTTCCTACTACTTTGTCTAAATTAGAAGCAAATTGGTTGAACATTACTTCTACCTATAATGGCAGAAAACGCACCTATCTTGGTGATGGACAGGACAGCTAGAGGGGATATGGAGGAGGCTGTTATTTTTTTTTAATAGGTGTACTTTCACCAATTTGCTGATAATTCATTGAAAGTAGATGATCGGTACAATTGCTGCCAATGCATTTTTTAAAGCTGTATTGTCATGAGTCAAATTTGATCATGTTAGGTTCTTGCATAGGTCCTATAGCATTGATAAGTTTCCACCCTCTTTCCTACATACACACATCTCTCCTGCATACACACAACTCTACTACTATCACACACGCAATTTTCCGAAATACACACACAACTCTCCTCCATACACAAACACAGTTCTAACACATATAGCTTTTCTACAGCTTTGAAGTATGCACTCACACCTCTGTTACATACACGCACTGTTTTGCTACATACTTGTACACAGCTTTCTTACATACACCAACAGCTCTCTTATATACTCATGCAGCTCCACACACACAAACACTTATATATATATATATATATATATATATACATATATATGTACACTCATCCATCGTATACATTACCTCATCTTGAAATTCCTTCCAGGAATGTGACTGATCACATGACCTGAAAGGTTCAATGGCTAATCAACAACTTTGTTTGATTGGGACCCTATCCATGCCACCTCACATATCAGGAGTGTCGTTCTTCTTTTCATAAAGAGGTCCAAGGGCTAGTCTTGCAGAAGTTTTTTCAGCTACACAGGATGCGCAACATCCGTGCAAGTCCTGGTGACTTTCTCCCCTGCACTGCACCGATCAGATAGATCAGTGTGGGGCAGGAGAAAGGAGAACAGTTCTTTCAGTGATCATGAAGGATGCTGTCAGTGTTTTCCTCCATCAGAATAAGCAGCCTCTAGACTGTAAGAAACACACACATTTTAACATCATTTTAATTGTCTAAAATTTACTGCAGCTAAAAATTACATTTGGTTTACAATGCATTTTGACAGATATGTTGTCACTTGTCAAAGCTAAGAATTTTACATGCTGGGTTTTTTTATGGCACATTTAGCACTGATAAGTTGTCACACTCTTGCTTAATATGTTAACATTCTGTCTGTAAACTGTATATGCATAGCTACCTTTTTGAAGCAATATTGAGATTTACTTAAGAACGTGGGGCCCAATAAATACCATCAATGGTGCCCAGTCCAAGAGATGGTGGATCCTATAGGTAAACACCACCTCATCATGCACTAAAACTTACTAAAAAAAAAAAAGATGTGAAGTTCACACATATAGAAAATGGACATTTTGTGAATACATATTACACGTATTGTAAAATAGATAGAGCTCATATGTAGAGTTTGTTTGATAAACTTTCCTACTACTTTGTCTAAATTAGAAGCAAATTGGTTGAACATTACTTCTACCTAAAATGGCAGAAAACGCACCTATCTTGGTGATGGATAGGACAGCTAGAGGGGATATGGAGGAGGCTGTTATTTTTTTTTTAATAGGTGTACTTTCACCAATTTGCTGATAATTCATTGAAAGTAGATGATCGGTACAATTGCTGCCAATGCATTTTTTAAAGCTGTATTGTCATGAGTCAAATTTGATCATGTTAGGTTCTTGCATAGGTCCTATAGCATTGATAAGTTTCCACCCTCTTTCCTACATACACACATCTCTCCTGCATACACACAACTCTACTACTATCACACACGCAATTTTCCGAAATACACACACAACTCTCCTCCATACACAAACACAGTTCTAACACATATAGCTTTTCTACAGCTTTGAAGTATGCACTCACACCTCTGTTACATACACGCACTGTTTTGCTACATACTTGTACACAGCTTTCTTACATACCATACACCAACAGCTCTCTTATATACTCATGCAGCTCCACACACACAAACACTTATATATATATATATATATGTACACTCATCCATCGTATACATTACCACATCTTGAAATTCCTTCCAGGAATGTGACTGATCACATGACCTGAAAGGTTCAATGGCTAATCAACAACTTTGTTTGATTGGGACCCTATCCATGCCACCTCACATATCAGGAGTGTCGTTCTTCTTTTCATAAAGAGGTCCAAGGGCTAGTCTTGCAGAAGTTTTTTCAGCTACACAGGATGCGCAACATCCGTGCAAGTCCTGGTGACTTTCTCCCCTGCACTGCACCGATCAGATAGATCAGTGTGGGGCAGGAGAAAGGAGAACAGTTCTTTCAGTGATCATGAAGGATGCTGTCAGTGTTTTCCTCCATCAGAATAAGCAGCCTCTAGACTGTAAGAAACACACACATTTTAACATCATTTTGATTGTCTAAAATTTACTGCAGCTAAAAATTACATTTGGTTTACAATGCATTTTGCCAGATATGTTGTCACTTGTCAAAGCTAAGAATTTTACATGCTGGGTTTTTTTATGGCACATTTAGCACTGATAAGTTGTCACACTCTTGCTTAATATGTTAACATTCTGTCTGTAAACTGTATATGCATAGCTACCTTTTTGAAGCAATATTGAGATTTACTTAAGAACGTGGGGCCCAATAAATACCATCAATGGTGCCCAGTCCAAGAGATGGTGGATCCTATAGGTAAACACCACCTCATCATGCACTAAAACTTACTAAAAAAAAAAAAAGATGTGAAGTTCACACATATAGAAAATGGACATTTTGTGAATACATATTACACGTATTGTAAAATAGATAGAGCTCATATGTAGAGTTTGTTTGATAAACTTTCCTACTACTTTGTCTAAATTAGAAGCAAATTGGTTGAACATTACTTCTACCTAAAATGGCAGAAAACGCACCTATCTTGGTGATGGACAGGACAGCTAGAGGGGACATGGAGGAGGCTGTTATTTTTTTTTTAATAGGTGTACTTTCACCAATTTGCTGATAATTCATTGAAAGTAGATGATCGGTACAATTGCTGCCAATGCATTTTTTAAAGCTGTATTGTCATGAGTCAAATTTGATCATGTTAGGTTCTTGCATAGGTCCTATAGCATTGATAAGTTTCCACCCTCTTTCCTACATACACACATCTCTCCTGCATACACACAACTTTACTACTATCACACACGCAATTTTCCGAAATACACACACAACTCTCCTCCATACACAAACACAGTTCTAACACATATAGCTTTTCTACAGCTTTGAAGTATGCACTCACACCTCTGTTACATACACGCACTGTTTTGCTACATACTTGTACACAGCTTTCTTACATACACCAACAGCTCTCTTATATACTCATGCAGCTCCACACACACAAACACTTATATATATATATATATATATATATATGTACACTCATCCATCGTATACATTACCTCATCTTGAAATTCCTTCCAGGAATGTGACTGATCACATGACCTGAAAGGTTCAATGGCTAATCAACAACTTTGTTTGATTGGGACCCTATCCATGCCACCTCACATATCAGGAGTGTCGTTCTTCTTTTCATAAAGAGGTCCAAGGGCTAGTCTTGCAGAAGTTTTTTCAGCTACACAGGATGCGCAACATCCGTGCAAGTCCTGGTGACTTTCTCCCCTGCACTGCACCGATCAGATAGATCAGTGTGGGGCAGGAGAAAGGAGAACAGTTCTTTCAGTGATCATGAAGGATGCTGTCAGTGTTTTCCTCCATCAGAATAAGCAGCCTCTAGACTGTAAGAAACACACACATTTTAACATCATTTTGATTGTCTAAAATTTACTGCAGCTAAAAATTACATTTGGTTTACAATGCATTTTGCCAGATATGTTGTCACTTGTCAAAGCTAAGAATTTTACATGCTGGGTTTTTTTATGGCACATTTAGCACTGATAAGTTGTCACACTCTTGCTTAATATGTTAACATTCTGTCTGTAAACTGTATATGCATAGCTACCTTTTTGAAGCAATATTGAGATTTACTTAAGAACGTGGGGCCCAATAAATACCATCAATGGTGCCCAGTCCAAGAGATGGTGGATCCTATAGGTAAACACCACCTCATCATGCACTAAAACTTACTAAAAAAAAAAAAGATGTGAAGTTCACACATATAGAAAATGGACATTTTGTGAATACATATTACACGTATTGTAAAATAGATAGAGCTCATATGTAGAGTTTGTTTGATAAACTTTCCTACTACTTTGTCTAAATTAGAAGCAAATTGGTTGAACATTACTTCTACCTAAAATGGCAGAAAACGCACCTATCTTGGTGATGGACAGGACAGCTAGAGGGGACATGGAGGAGGCTGTTATTTTTTTTTTAATAGGTGTACTTTCACCAATTTGCTGATAATTCATTGAAAGTAGATGATCGGTACAATTGCTGCCAATGCATTTTTTAAAGCTGTATTGTCATGAGTCAAATTTGATCATGTTAGGTTCTTGCATAGGTCCTATAGCATTGATAAGTTTCCACCCTCTTTCCTACATACACACATCTCTCCTGCATACACACAACTCTACTACTATCACACACGCAATTTTCCGAAATACACACACAACTCTCCTCCATACACAAACACAGTTCTAACACATATAGCTTTTCTACAGCTTTGAAGTATGCACTCACACCTCTGTTACATACACGCACTGTTTTGCTACATACTTGTACACAGCTTTCTTACATACACCAACAGCTCTCTTATATACTCATGCAGCTCCACACACACAAACACTTATATATATATATATATATATATATATATATATGTACACTCATCCATCGTATACATTACCACATCTTGAAATTCCTTCCAGGAATGTGACTGATCACATGACCTGAAAGGTTCAATGGCTAATCAACAACTTTGTTTGATTGGGACCCTATCCATGCCACCTCACATATCAGGAGTGTCGTTCTTCTTTTCATAAAGAGGTCCAAGGGCTAGTCTTGCAGAAGTTTTTTCAGCTACACAGGATGCGCAACATCCGTGCAAGTCCTGGTGACTTTCTCCCCTGCACTGCACCGATCAGATAGATCAGTGTGGGGCAGGAGAAAGGAGAACAGTTCTTTCAGTGATCATGAAGGATGCTGTCAGTGTTTTCCTCCATCAGAATAAGCAGCCTCTAGACTGTAAGAAACACACACATTTTAACATCATTTTGATTGTCTAAAATTTACTGCAGCTAAAAATTACATTTGGTTTACAATGCATTTTGCCAGATATGTTGTCACTTGTCAAAGCTAAGAATTTTACATGCTGGGTTTTTTTATGGCACATTTAGCACTGATAAGTTGTCACACTCTTGCTTAATATGTTAACATTCTGTCTGTAAACTGTATATGCATAGCTACCTTTTTGAAGCAATATTGAGATTTACTTAAGAACGTGGGGCCCAATAAATACCATCAATGGTGCCCAGTCCAAGAGATGGTGGATCCTATAGGTAAACACCACCTCATCATGCACTAAAACTTACTAAAAAAAAAAAAGATGTGAAGTTCACACATATAGAAAATGGACATTTTGTGAATACATATTACACGTATTGTAAAATAGATAGAGCTCATATGTAGAGTTTGTTTGATAAACTTTCCTACTACTTTGTCTAAATTAGAAGCAAATTGGTTGAACATTACTTCTACCTAAAATGGCAGAAAACGCACCTATCTTGGTGATGGACAGGACAGCTAGAGGGGACATGGAGGAGGCTGTTATTTTTTTTTTAATAGGTGTACTTTCACCAATTTGCTGATAATTCATTGAAAGTAGATGATCGGTACAATTGCTGCCAATGCATTTTTTAAAGCTGTATTGTCATGAGTCAAATTTGATCATGTTAGGTTCTTGCATAGGTCCTATAGCATTGATAAGTTTCCACCCTCTTTCCTACATACACACATCTCTCCTGCATACACACAACTTTACTACTATCACACACGCAATTTTCCGAAATACACACACAACTCTCCTCCATACACAAACACAGTTCTAACACATATAGCTTTTCTACAGCTTTGAAGTATGCACTCACACCTCTGTTACATACACGCACTGTTTTGCTACATACTTGTACACAGCTTTCTTACATACACCAACAGCTCTCTTATATACTCATGCAGCTCCACACACACAAACACTTATATATATATATATATATATATATATATATATATATATATATATATATGTACACTCATCCATCGTATACATTACCACATCTTGAAATTCCTTCCAGGAATGTGACTGATCACATGACCTGAAAGGTTCAATGGCTAATCAACAACTTTGTTTGATTGGGACCCTATCCATGCCACCTCACATATCAGGAGTGTCGTTCTTCTTTTCATAAAGAGGTCCAAGGGCTAGTCTTGCAGAAGTTTTTTCAGCTACACAGGATGCGCAACATCCGTGCAAGTCCTGGTGACTTTCTCCCCTGCACTGCACCGATCAGATAGATCAGTGTGGGGCAGGAGAAAGGAGAACAGTTCTTTCAGTGATCATGAAGGATGCTGTCAGTGTTTTCCTCCATCAGAATAAGCAGCCTCTAGACTGTAAGAAACACACACATTTTAACATCATTTTGATTGTCTAAAATTTACTGCAGCTAAAAATTACATTTGGTTTACAATGCATTTTGCCAGATATGTTGTCACTTGTCAAAGCTAAGAATTTTACATGCTGGGTTTTTTTATGGCACATTTAGCACTGATAAGTTGTCACACTCTTGCTTAATATGTTAACATTCTGTCTGTAAACTGTATATGCATAGCTACCTTTTTGAAGCAATATTGAGATTTACTTAAGAACGTGGGGCCCAATAAATACCATCAATGGTGCCCAGTCCAAGAGATGGTGGATCCTATAGGTAAACACCACCTCATCATGCACTAAAACTTACTAAAAAAAAAAAAGATGTGAAGTTCACACATATAGAAAATGGACATTTTGTGAATACATATTACACGTATTGTAAAATAGATAGAGCTCATATGTAGAGTTTGTTTGATAAACTTTCCTACTACTTTGTCTAAATTAGAAGCAAATTGGTTGAACATTACTTCTACCTAAAATGGCAGAAAACGCACCTATCTTGGTGATGGACAGGACAGCTAGAGGGGACATGGAGGAGGCTGTTATTTTTTTTTTAATAGGTGTACTTTCACCAATTTGCTGATAATTCATTGAAAGTAGATGATCGGTACAATTGCTGCCAATGCATTTTTTAAAGCTGTATTGTCATGAGTCAAATTTGATCATGTTAGGTTCTTGCATAGGTCCTATAGCATTGATAAGTTTCCACCCTCTTTCCTACATACACACATCTCTCCTGCATACACACAACTCTACTACTATCACACACGCAATTTTCCGAAATACACACACAACTCTCCTCCATACACAAACACAGTTCTAACACATATAGCTTTTCTACAGCTTTGAAGTATGCACTCACACCTCTGTTACATACACGCACTGTTTTGCTACATACTTGTACACAGCTTTCTTACATACACCAACAGCTCTCTTATATACTCATGCAGCTCCACACACACAAACACTTATATATATATATATATATATATATATATATATATATATGTACACTCATCCATCGTATACATTACCACATCTTGAAATTCCTTCCAGGAATGTGACTGATCACATGACCTGAAAGGTTCAATGGCTAATCAACAACTTTGTTTGATTGGGACCCTATCCATGCCACCTCACATATCAGGAGTGTCGTTCTTCTTTTCATAAAGAGGTCCAAGGGCTAGTCTTGCAGAAGTTTTTTCAGCTACACAGGATGCGCAACATCCGTGCAAGTCCTGGTGACTTTCTCCCCTGCACTGCACCGATCAGATAGATCAGTGTGGGGCAGGAGAAAGGAGAACAGTTCTTTCAGTGATCATGAAGGATGCTGTCAGTGTTTTCCTCCATCAGAATAAGCAGCCTCTAGACTGTAAGAAACACACACATTTTAACATCATTTTGATTGTCTAAAATTTACTGCAGCTAAAAATTACATTTGGTTTACAATGCATTTTGCCAGATATGTTGTCACTTGTCAAAGCTAAGAATTTTACATGCTGGGTTTTTTTATGGCACATTTAGCACTGATAAGTTGTCACACTCTTGCTTAATATGTTAACATTCTGTCTGTAAACTGTATATGCATAGCTACCTTTTTGAAGCAATATTGAGATTTACTTAAGAACGTGGGGCCCAATAAATACCATCAATGGTGCCCAGTCCAAGAGATGGTGGATCCTATAGGTAAACACCACCTCATCATGCACTAAAACTTACTAAAAAAAAAAAAGATGTGAAGTTCACACATATAGAAAATGGACATTTTGTGAATACATATTACACGTATTGTAAAATAGATAGAGCTCATATGTAGAGTTTGTTTGATAAACTTTCCTACTACTTTGTCTAAATTAGAAGCAAATTGGTTGAACATTACTTCTACCTAAAATGGCAGAAAACGCACCTATCTTGGTGATGGACAGGACAGCTAGAGGGGACATGGAGGAGGCTGTTATTTTTTTTTTAATAGGTGTACTTTCACCAATTTGCTGATAATTCATTGAAAGTAGATGATCGGTACAATTGCTGCCAATGCATTTTTTAAAGCTGTATTGTCATGAGTCAAATTTGATCATGTTAGGTTCTTGCATAGGTCCTATAGCATTGATAAGTTTCCACCCTCTTTCCTACATACACACATCTCTCCTGCATACACACAACTTTACTACTATCACACACGCAATTTTCCGAAATACACACACAACTCTCCTCCATACACAAACACAGTTCTAACACATATAGCTTTTCTACAGCTTTGAAGTATGCACTCACACCTCTGTTACATACACGCACTGTTTTGCTACATACTTGTACACAGCTTTCTTACATACACCAACAGCTCTCTTATATACTCATGCAGCTCCACACACACAAACACTTATATATATATATATATATATATATATATATATATATGTACACTCATCCATCGTATACATTACCACATCTTGAAATTCCTTCCAGGAATGTGACTGATCACATGACCTGAAAGGTTCAATGGCTAATCAACAACTTTGTTTGATTGGGACCCTATCCATGCCACCTCACATATCAGGAGTGTCGTTCTTCTTTTCATAAAGAGGTCCAAGGGCTAGTCTTGCAGAAGTTTTTTCAGCTACACAGGATGCGCAACATCCGTGCAAGTCCTGGTGACTTTCTCCCCTGCACTGCACCGATCAGATAGATCAGTGTGGGGCAGGAGAAAGGAGAACAGTTCTTTCAGTGATCATGAAGGATGCTGTCAGTGTTTTCCTCCATCAGAATAAGCAGCCTCTAGACTGTAAGAAACACACACATTTTAACATCATTTTGATTGTCTAAAATTTACTGCAGCTAAAAATTACATTTGGTTTACAATGCATTTTGCCAGATATGTTGTCACTTGTCAAAGCTAAGAATTTTACATGCTGGGTTTTTTTATGGCACATTTAGCACTGATAAGTTGTCACACTCTTGCTTAATATGTTAACATTCTGTCTGTAAACTGTATATGCATAGCTACCTTTTTGAAGCAATATTGAGATTTACTTAAGAACGTGGGGCCCAATAAATACCATCAATGGTGCCCAGTCCAAGAGATGGTGGATCCTATAGGTAAACACCACCTCATCATGCACTAAAACTTACTAAAAAAAAAAAAGATGTGAAGTTCACACATATAGAAAATGGACATTTTGTGAATACATATTACACGTATTGTAAAATAGATAGAGCTCATATGTAGAGTTTGTTTGATAAACTTTCCTACTACTTTGTCTAAATTAGAAGCAAATTGGTTGAACATTACTTCTACCTATAATGGCAGAAAACGCACCTATCTTGGTGATGGACAGGACAGCTAGAGGGGATATGGAGGAGGCTGTTATTTTTTTTTAATAGGTGTACTTTCACCAATTTGCTGATAATTCATTGAAAGTAGATGATCGGTACAATTGCTGCCAATGCATTTTTTAAAGCTGTATTGTCATGAGTCAAATTTGATCATGTTAGGTTCTTGCATAGGTCCTATAGCATTGATAAGTTTCCACCCTCTTTCCTACATACACACATCTCTCCTGCATACACACAACTCTACTACTATCACACACGCAATTTTCCGAAATACACACACAACTCTCCTCCATACACAAACACAGTTCTAACACATATAGCTTTTCTACAGCTTTGAAGTATGCACTCACACCTCTGTTACATACACGCACTGTTTTGCTACATACTTGTACACAGCTTTCTTACATACACCAACAGCTCTCTTATATACTCATGCAGCTCCACACACACAAACACTTATATATATATATATATATATATATATATACATATATATGTACACTCATCCATCGTATACATTACCTCATCTTGAAATTCCTTCCAGGAATGTGACTGATCACATGACCTGAAAGGTTCAATGGCTAATCAACAACTTTGTTTGATTGGGACCCTATCCATGCCACCTCACATATCAGGAGTGTCGTTCTTCTTTTCATAAAGAGGTCCAAGGGCTAGTCTTGCAGAAGTTTTTTCAGCTACACAGGATGCGCAACATCCGTGCAAGTCCTGGTGACTTTCTCCCCTGCACTGCACCGATCAGATAGATCAGTGTGGGGCAGGAGAAAGGAGAACAGTTCTTTCAGTGATCATGAAGGATGCTGTCAGTGTTTTCCTCCATCAGAATAAGCAGCCTCTAGACTGTAAGAAACACACACATTTTAACATCATTTTAATTGTCTAAAATTTACTGCAGCTAAAAATTACATTTGGTTTACAATGCATTTTGACAGATATGTTGTCACTTGTCAAAGCTAAGAATTTTACATGCTGGGTTTTTTTATGGCACATTTAGCACTGATAAGTTGTCACACTCTTGCTTAATATGTTAACATTCTGTCTGTAAACTGTATATGCATAGCTACCTTTTTGAAGCAATATTGAGATTTACTTAAGAACGTGGGGCCCAATAAATACCATCAATGGTGCCCAGTCCAAGAGATGGTGGATCCTATAGGTAAACACCACCTCATCATGCACTAAAACTTACTAAAAAAAAAAAAGATGTGAAGTTCACACATATAGAAAATGGACATTTTGTGAATACATATTACACGTATTGTAAAATAGATAGAGCTCATATGTAGAGTTTGTTTGATAAACTTTCCTACTACTTTGTCTAAATTAGAAGCAAATTGGTTGAACATTACTTCTACCTAAAATGGCAGAAAACGCACCTATCTTGGTGATGGATAGGACAGCTAGAGGGGATATGGAGGAGGCTGTTATTTTTTTTTTAATAGGTGTACTTTCACCAATTTGCTGATAATTCATTGAAAGTAGATGATCGGTACAATTGCTGCCAATGCATTTTTTAAAGCTGTATTGTCATGAGTCAAATTTGATCATGTTAGGTTCTTGCATAGGTCCTATAGCATTGATAAGTTTCCACCCTCTTTCCTACATACACACATCTCTCCTGCATACACACAACTCTACTACTATCACACACGCAATTTTCCGAAATACACACACAACTCTCCTCCATACACAAACACAGTTCTAACACATATAGCTTTTCTACAGCTTTGAAGTATGCACTCACACCTCTGTTACATACACGCACTGTTTTGCTACATACTTGTACACAGCTTTCTTACATACCATACACCAACAGCTCTCTTATATACTCATGCAGCTCCACACACACAAACACTTATATATATATATATATATGTACACTCATCCATCGTATACATTACCACATCTTGAAATTCCTTCCAGGAATGTGACTGATCACATGACCTGAAAGGTTCAATGGCTAATCAACAACTTTGTTTGATTGGGACCCTATCCATGCCACCTCACATATCAGGAGTGTCGTTCTTCTTTTCATAAAGAGGTCCAAGGGCTAGTCTTGCAGAAGTTTTTTCAGCTACACAGGATGCGCAACATCCGTGCAAGTCCTGGTGACTTTCTCCCCTGCACTGCACCGATCAGATAGATCAGTGTGGGGCAGGAGAAAGGAGAACAGTTCTTTCAGTGATCATGAAGGATGCTGTCAGTGTTTTCCTCCATCAGAATAAGCAGCCTCTAGACTGTAAGAAACACACACATTTTAACATCATTTTGATTGTCTAAAATTTACTGCAGCTAAAAATTACATTTGGTTTACAATGCATTTTGCCAGATATGTTGTCACTTGTCAAAGCTAAGAATTTTACATGCTGGGTTTTTTTATGGCACATTTAGCACTGATAAGTTGTCACACTCTTGCTTAATATGTTAACATTCTGTCTGTAAACTGTATATGCATAGCTACCTTTTTGAAGCAATATTGAGATTTACTTAAGAACGTGGGGCCCAATAAATACCATCAATGGTGCCCAGTCCAAGAGATGGTGGATCCTATAGGTAAACACCACCTCATCATGCACTAAAACTTACTAAAAAAAAAAAAAGATGTGAAGTTCACACATATAGAAAATGGACATTTTGTGAATACATATTACACGTATTGTAAAATAGATAGAGCTCATATGTAGAGTTTGTTTGATAAACTTTCCTACTACTTTGTCTAAATTAGAAGCAAATTGGTTGAACATTACTTCTACCTAAAATGGCAGAAAACGCACCTATCTTGGTGATGGACAGGACAGCTAGAGGGGACATGGAGGAGGCTGTTATTTTTTTTTTAATAGGTGTACTTTCACCAATTTGCTGATAATTCATTGAAAGTAGATGATCGGTACAATTGCTGCCAATGCATTTTTTAAAGCTGTATTGTCATGAGTCAAATTTGATCATGTTAGGTTCTTGCATAGGTCCTATAGCATTGATAAGTTTCCACCCTCTTTCCTACATACACACATCTCTCCTGCATACACACAACTTTACTACTATCACACACGCAATTTTCCGAAATACACACACAACTCTCCTCCATACACAAACACAGTTCTAACACATATAGCTTTTCTACAGCTTTGAAGTATGCACTCACACCTCTGTTACATACACGCACTGTTTTGCTACATACTTGTACACAGCTTTCTTACATACACCAACAGCTCTCTTATATACTCATGCAGCTCCACACACACAAACACTTATATATATATATATATATATATATATATATATATATATGTACACTCATCCATCGTATACATTACCACATCTTGAAATTCCTTCCAGGAATGTGACTGATCACATGACCTGAAAGGTTCAATGGCTAATCAACAACTTTGTTTGATTGGGACCCTATCCATGCCACCTCACATATCAGGAGTGTCGTTCTTCTTTTCATAAAGAGGTCCAAGGGCTAGTCTTGCAGAAGTTTTTTCAGCTACACAGGATGCGCAACATCCGTGCAAGTCCTGGTGACTTTCTCCCCTGCACTGCACCGATCAGATAGATCAGTGTGGGGCAGGAGAAAGGAGAACAGTTCTTTCAGTGATCATGAAGGATGTTGTCAGTGTTTTCCTCCATCAGAATAAGCAGCCTCTAGACTGTAAGAAACACACACATTTTAACATCATTTTGATTGTCTAAAATTTACTGCAGCTAAAAATTACATTTGGTTTACAATGCATTTTGCCAGATATGTTGTCACTTGTCAAAGCTAAGAATTTTACATGCTGGGTTTTTTTATGGCACATTTAGCACTGATAAGTTGTCACACTCTTGCTTAATATGTTAACATTCTGTCTGTAAACTGTATATGCATAGCTACCTTTTTGAAGCAATATTGAGATTTACTTAAGAACGTGGGGCCCAATAAATACCATCAATGGTGCCCAGTCCAAGAGATGGTGGATCCTATAGGTAAACACCACCTCATCATGCACTAAAACTTACTAAAAAAAAAAAAGATGTGAAGTTCACACATATAGAAGATGGACATTTTGTGAATACATATTACACGTATTGTAAAATAGATAGAGCTCATATGTAGAGTTTGTTTGATAAACTTTCCTACTACTTTGTCTAAATTAGAAGCAAATTGGTTGAACATTACTTCTACCTAAAATGGCAGAAAACGCACCTATCTTGGTGATGGACAGGACAGCTAGAGGGGATATGGAGGAGGCTGTTATTTTTTTTTTAATAGGTGTACTTTCACCAATTTGCTGATAATTCATTGAAAGTAGATGATCGGTACAATTGCTGCCAATGCATTTTTTAAAGCTGTATTGTCATGAGTCAAATTTGATCATGTTAGGTTCTTGCATAGGTCCTATAGCATTGATAAGTTTCCACCCTCTTTCCTACATACACACATCTCTCCTGCATACACACAACTCTACTACTATCACACACGCAATTTTCCGAAATACACACACAACTCTCCTCCATACACAAACACAGTTCTAACACATATAGCTTTTCTACAGCTTTGAAGTATGCACTCACACCTCTGTTACATACACGCACTGTTTTGCTACATACTTGTACACAGCTTTCTTACATACACCAACAGCTCTCTTATATACTCATGCAGCTCCACACACACAAACACTTATATATATATATATATATATATATATATATATGTACACTCATCCATCGTATACATTACCACATCTTGAAATTCCTTCCAGGAATGTGACTGATCACATGACCTGAAAGGTTCAATGGTTAATCAACAACTTTGTTTGATTGGGACCCTATCCATGCCACCTCACATATCAGGAGTGTCGTTCTTCTTTTCATAAAGAGGTCCAAGGGCTAGTCTTGCAGAAGTTTTTTCAGCTACACAGGATGCGCAACATCCGTGCAAGTCCTGGTGACTTTCTCCCCTGCACTGCACCGATCAGATAGATCAGTGTGGGGCAGGAGA